>NW_010360565.1:705145-744432 GCF_000414095.1 Morus notabilis | reverse complement strand
GGCTAAGGCCTTACGGGCTGGGCTTGAGCCTTAGGGGGGCTGGGGAGCTAGGGGGCTTCGGCCTTAGGGACTGGGGGGCCTTAGAGGGGTTGGGGAGCTGGGGGGCTTCGATCTTAGGTGCTGGGGAGCCTTAGGGGCTGGGGGGCCTTAAGGGAGCATGATGGATCTTGTGTTTTGCATTTTATACTTGTTTGTGGCCACTAGAGATTGCTTTATTTGTTGATGTGTTCAACAGACAAACAAGTGGGCGAAGCATGCACGTAAGGATCCCTTCAAGAACTATGAGCTCTACTACGAAGTGTTTGCTAGTAGGCAGGCCCGCGGTGCATTTGAAGCGAGTTTGGAAGAGAATGATGAGGAAGGTGATGTGTCTGAGCCGCTAGTAGGGGAACATGATGTTGATGGCGGCAATTCGCAACATTTGGAAGGTGAGGAAGCATTTGTCAACACAATGGGAGGGGCTTTAAACTCATCAACTCGTCCCCTGAACATGGCCTCGTCATCTCGACATATAACGAAGCGCAATAGCAAAAGTGGAGCTCAAGATGTAGATCCCGAGGCAAAATCTATTTTAAAAAATATTGTAACTACACTGAATCAGCGACAGAATAGTCGAGGTACAAGTTCAGGTGCTTCTCAGCGTGTGGAATCCCAGCGAACAACCTTCCAGATGTGTCAGGCAGTTATTAGTGAGATGTTATTCGACGATGAACAAAGCGTTTTATTCATGGAGTATATAAATTGGAACCCTAATTGTCAGGAGATGTTCTTGGGCTTGAACGAGAGTCAAAGGCTGTTTTACGCATTGAGAACATTGAAAACCATACCAAATAATCTAGGACCCAACGTGCAGTAACAATATTCATATTATATGAACCTCGCTCTACCATATATGGGTTCGCCTGCACATTTTCGCCCACCAGTCTAAAACTTCGCACAACAGCAGCCTCCTTTTCCCTAAGTACCCTCTAACTTTAACCCACCATAACCTTCTTTCCAACAACCTATTCCTACTGGCCAACAACCCCTTCCTAACTTCCAAAATTTCCCACCATTCTTCGTGAACCCCCAATTCCCACCCCCACCCGGCCCCTTTGGAGGAACCGGAAGTGATGAGATTTAAGTTGAGTGTTCATTTTTCAAGCGTGATTTCTTTATCCATTTGATTGTGATGTAGTGTCTTTGTTTCTCATCTGGAACGATTGTTTTTCATTTCAATTTGACACTGGCTTTAGATAGCGTGTTAAGTTTGTGAGTGTGTTTCATGTTGCATTGTAGACTTTGATTTAAAACGTTGAGATTTTGTACCATTATATAATATAACATTGTTCAAATATTGGTTTGTGAATTGTATTGGCAGACAGAATGTGGAGTGGCGGACCATCAAACGTGGGAAACAATGGTCCACCCAAATATGACTCTAATGATGACTATATTCTTGGAGCAGTCGCTGCTGCGGTATTCTATACAGCGTACTTGGAACATCCACTTCCGACTCCTAGGAATAATAGCCACTAAACAGGTACGCAGCGTCTAAGTGATTTTTTAAATGGACACGAGATGGTAATATACAATAAGATTAGGATGGGCAGCGATTGCTTTAGGCGACTGAGTTGGTTACTCGAACAAAAAATTTATTGAGTACTAGAAATATGAGCGTTGATGAGCAATTGATCATTTTCTTGACAATTGTTTGCCAAAGCGAAAGTAATAGAGAGACACAACATCAATGGCAACACTCGGGGGCTACAATTTCAAAGTACTTCATGGTAGTGTTGAATGCCATATATCGTCTAAGGCATGATTTTATTAAGCCACCTGACTTTAACCGCATCGATCCACTTATTGACGTAAGTGGGAATAAGTACAGACCTTGGTCCGATGTAAGGTATATCTCTATTTTTTCTTCTTGTTCGTATTTAACATTATGATAACACAATATTTTGAGATTCATAATAACGTTTATTCTATTTGTCGCAGAACAGTGTTGGCGCGCTTGACGGGACGCACATTCCATGTGTACCGCCGCCAGAAAATGCAGAGGTCTGGAGAAATAGGAAGGGATTCAACTCACAAAATGTTTTGGGAGTGTGTTCCTTTTACATGAAGAAACAAGCGAGAATACCTATTGTTTGCGCTGTGATACATAACTTCATACGCATGTATCAACATGATGACAACTTCATAAATCAATACTTACAAGATGGGGTACCGGTAAGTGAAATTGACCCCCTAAACGCGGATGAGGATGTCAATCAAAATCATAACCCAGATCGGAGTACGGAAGGATCAAGAAACACCGCGAGTCGAAGGGAGATGGGTCTTATGAGGGATGAAATAGCGAGAACTATGTGGCAGGCTCATGGTGGAAATAACAACCCTAACATTATACGGACATTATTGCGAATAGGTAGGACATTATTGCGAATAGGTAGTATGCATTTTTTTTAATTTCCGTGTTTTTCAATTTTATTTACTTTTTTTTTCATTTCCCAACTTGAATGGGGGTGGTGGTTGGAATTGTGAAATTGGTGAAGTGAACACTCATAATTTGAATTGGGAGGAAGGTTTGAATCACCATGTGCACTCCTAAACACTAACTTTGATTTCAGTTTTAATTCCAATTTGAATTGTAACTTCAATCATGCACTTAACTCAAATCACAAATTGTAATCGGCGAAGTGAACGAGGCCTAATATTACCAACTACTAAGGGGTTGTTCTTTTGCATTTTTGAGTTAGGGTGACTTGAGTGACGATCTTGAGTTGAGTTTGAGTTATAACTTCAGTTGAAGTTGTAACTTGAGTTTGTGTTTGGATGTGCATATTTGAGTTATGATTTGAATTGAGAATCTTTTTGAGTTTGTGTTTGGTTGAGTCAAAACTTAAATTTGTATTTAGATAGTATTTTAATAAAAACTCAATGGTGATGAAAAATTTTAATAGGGTGGGGTTTTATTCGTCTTTTCATTGTGAATGCATAGAAAAGAAAACCATCTCAATCGGAATTAAAACAAAAAAGTTATGATATTTTTAAGAATAAAAAATACTGTTCATTAACTTGAGTTCGAGTTTATGAACTCGAGTTGAAGGGAAAACTTGAACTTAAGTTTAGCCCCAAACTCGAGTTCAAACTCGAGTTTTACAAAAGAATATGAACTTAAATAAAGTTGTAATTCGAGTTCAAACTTTTCTGAGTTTTGCTCCAAAAGAACAACCCCCAAATATTTCAAGAAAATTTAAAAAAAAAAAAAAAAAAAAAAAAAAAAAACTAATCCTATGGAAATTTCAAATTTTTTTTTTTTTAAACTAAGCTTGTAGAGAAATGGGGACTCCTCGTTTCATGTTGTAGACCTTTTCCTTTAATTAATTCTCAGATAAATTCCATTTTCACTTATTGTTATTGTTAGAAATCAATTAAAATTTAGGACCAATTTGAGATAGTTTGTACTTATCTTTCTAAATAGTAGAAGAAGATAAGCATAAATTATGGCTTTTTTATTAGTGTTTAGATAATATTTAAAAAAAAAAAACTTTATATCTAAAAAGAGTTTTTAAACCTGTATGGATAAAAAAAAAATCTAAATCACTTAATGTTAGAAAAAGTAATGTAAGCTTTTTATAAGCATTTTTTTCATAAACTCAAGGGAGATAATTTGTTCTAAAAATGTTTTAAAAAGTCAAAAATACTTTAAAGTTGTCCATCTAAACAGATTCAAAAGCAATTTTTAACTTAAATAAGTCAAAGCATTTTTTAAGCCAATCCAAACGGGCCCTTAATTCATTTACCTAAAAAAATTATTTCAATACTTACAACCAGCTCCTAACTTAACTAGTTTGATGTTTTGTGAACCTTTAAAAACTACTTAATTATCGCGGAAAATTTTTTAGGGTTTTCGTTCCTTTAATACGTAAAGCATAAATATAAACAGAAAAAAGAAGAATTAAAATTTTTTATTCAGCTTAAAAATGTTAAAGCACAAAATGGAATATCAATACTTTATGTTAAAGCACAAAAATGTTAAAGTACTTTATGTGAGAGCTTTTTATTGTGGTAAAAAAGTTAGATGTTGTTGTGTGGGAAAATGTGACGGACACCTGGACGAGCGATAATGCGACACGTGGCCTTAACTACTCCCCACCAAGCAACAACCCTCGACGTCTACAACTCTAAAGAACCCAAGCATGAAGTCCAACTAGGGCGACGATTCCTTCTGGTGTCGACAGATTGTACCGTCAAGCTTCAGGCACAAAGATCCCTCGATCGCAGAATCGACCACCAAGATGGACGATTGGGCTAAGCGTCACTGGCAACGAGTGGAACGTTCTCTGGAGGACATGGCAAGTTGCGTACAAAGGTGGGGGATGTCAGCATGCATTAATTACGAGCTCTTAAACTGCCCCACAAGGGACATGAGGGTGTTACAGGGGCGTACAGAGCCGTAGTAGAAGACTAATTGGCTGAGTGAACAGTGCTGATTAGTGGGCTACGTCTGGGCCTAAAAAGGGAGAGCACTTGAGTGCTCCTACCTAGGAGGGAAACCCACCCAGCGAAGAAAGCCCAGTATAAAAAGGGAGAGACCCCCTATGAGGAGGGGGTTGAGATCCAAGGAGTGAAAGGAGAGAGTCACAGATAGCAATTGATGTAAATTGTAATCCCCTCAAAAAGAAATATACAACCACAGTGGTTGTAGCTCCAATTTTATAGAGTGAACAACTATAAAATTTCTTGTCTTCTTTACTTATGCACATCTCAAATTATACATGCCATACACCCCGAGCAATAAATTTTCACACATACTCAACACATAGGCCGGTAATCCAAGGAGAAACCAAGAGGTAACACGGCCGGTTTTTGTTGACGAGAAATCACCGTCAACATTTTGCGACTCCGCTGGGGACCGAAAGCGTTCGACCCGCAACAACATAGTTAGCAAGCATGCCTCCAAGAGAGACGGACGAAACCGCTGTCCATCCAGGGAATAACGGGATGGAAGGATATCTACGCCCGATCGGAGACGAAGCCCCACCCCCAGACGCGCCACGGCCGGATCCTGCGCAGATGCAGGCCCAACTGACCACTCTAACTGAGCTGGTACGTGGGTTGATGACCGTGGTTGAGCGCTTAGATGCAAGGAACTCCATGCCACCATTAGAAGATGCCCCGAGGCCGCAGGGATCTGCCATGGTTGGAAACCCGAACCACGGTGACCACCCACATATCCAAGAGGGAACTGGGGATAGCGAGAATCACCGGGGCCCTCCTAGGCCTCAGCCATCCCAATCCTCTGGCAGCCGTTTAAGGGCTGCCGAACTCCGAGCTCCCGAGGACCGGGTACCAAGAGGTCCAGGAAATCCCGAGGTACTATCCCAGAATCCAGGAGGAAACCCGCCAAGAGACTCGGGATCAGTACAGGCAGGCGGCCAGGCCGGGGGCGGACCCAACGCTCAGAGGGCAGAGGCGTCGAGAGTAGCTGGGTCAGCCATTTCGACAGAAGAAGCACGCGCCATCATGGAACGTATGGCCAGCCTGGAGCAAAAATTGACAGGGGACATGGCAGGTCTAAAAAAGAACATAGGTCGTGTGGCTGAGGTGCTAAATGTCGACATCACGCCCAGCCACACACATGACCATCCATTTACCGAAGAAATAATGGCGCCCCCTCTCCCCGATAAATACAGGTCGCCATCGATCCCACCATATGATGGACGAGGGGATCCCGATGACCATTTAGAGATGTACACAGGGCACATGCTCTTGCACGGTTATGCTGAGGAGATCATGTGCTGAGCCTTTCGGAACCATGTGATGAATTCTGCCCGAAGATAGTTCTGGACGCTGAGGCCAAACTCTATCTCGAGCTGGGATGAGTTGAAGGAAGCATTTTCTCTCCAATTCATAGGGGTTAAAAAGTATGTCCCCCCGAAGCAGAATCTGACGACGATATACTAAAACTGAACGAGTCATTAAGGGAATGGCTCGCGAGATATGGGGAAGCTGTCGCTGCCACGATGGATATAACAGACAGAGAGGCCTTGATGGGGGCATTATCAAGCAAGAAGAAAATTACCCCCTTCAAGAGAGAGTTGAACCGGAAACCCCCGTACAGCTATAAGGAATTTCTGGAGCGAGCGCAGGGGTACATCAACGCCGAAGAGGCGGACGCAAACGACCTCGAGCACAGGTCCAACAAGAATAAAGGAACTGAACAAGGGTCGACGCCTGTGAAACAGGATGGGAAGAAGCGTCAAGGTGGAGGAAGCGGAGATAAGCAGCCAGCTGCGACGAGGCTTCAATCAGGTCGGCTGCGGGAACTTGCTGCGTCGACCGGAACCGATGAAGTCAGATCCCGGCCGAAGGAACCAAAAGAAATTCTGTAGGTTCCACGGTGATGTCGGCCACCACACCAATCATTGCGCCGACCTCAAGGATGAAATCGAGAGAGTGATCCGTGAGGGACGGTTACAACAGATCAGGGCCGAACGGAGACCTCGAAATGACGGCCACGGTGGGCAAAATGACGGTCGACGCCGAAAGGAGAACCAGCGCCTAAAGGATCGCGAACCCATCGACGTCATACGAACTGTCCTCGGTGGCCCCTATATAGGAGGAGACTCAAGGAGGTCTCAGAAGGACTACGCCCACGAGGCCAGGGGGGTTTACCAGGAGCGATTCTGGAGCGTCTCCGCTACAAAACCCCCAAGGTACAGCCACACCGACGTGGCCTTTAACGAGGACGACGATAGCGGAGTTCACTTCCCCCACAACGACGCATTGGTGGTGGAAGCCATGATAGGGAACCACACCGTGTACTGAATCCTGGTAGACAATGGGAGCTCGGTGGACCTCCTATACTCCGACTGCTTGGAGAAAATGGGGATCCAAAAGGAACAGTTCGAAAAGACCTCCAGGCCACTATATGGTTTCACCGGGGACTCTGTCATCCCCCAGGGGACCATCCGGTTGCCTATAACCGCCGGAGAAAAACCCCGACAAGCTACCACAATGGCGAACTTTGTGGTTATAAAATGAGGCTCCCAGTACAACGCCGTGATTGGGAGACCAACCCTTCAGGCGCTAAGGGCCATAACTTCCGTCTACCACCAAAAGGTCAAGTTTCCTATCCCAAATGGCATGGGCGAGATAAAGAGCAACCAGTACGAAGTTAGGGTTGCATACTATGATGCCCTGCGCGGATATGACCAACCGGGGAGACAGGAGGCTAGGATGGTTTATCAGAACCCCGTCGAGGACATAGACCCCAGGGTTCAAGAGGAGGTCACATGGTCTCAACCCATAGAGCAATTGGTGGAAATTCAAGTTGATGAAGGCGAGTCCACCAAAGTTTTGAAAATAGGCTCAGACTTAGCCCTATCACTTAAGGTTGAGATCGAGACCTTCCTCAGGAAAAACTTAGATGTCTTCGCCTGTAATCACACCGACATGGAAGGGATCGACGCCAACGTTATATGTCACTCCCTGAACGTCGACCCCTCATATCCTCCCAAACGCCAGAAGCGTCGACCGATGAACCTCGAGAGATATGAAGCGCTGAGAGAAGAGGTCGACAAGCTGATCAACAATGGCTTCATCAAGGAGGCCCGTTACCCACGTTGGGTATCGAACCCCATTCTAGTAGTCAAGCCCAACGGGGACTGGAGAACATGCGTCGACTTTAGCGATCTCAACAAAGCCTGCCCAAAGGACGGCTTTCCACTCCCACGGATAGACCAAATGGTCAATGCCACGGCAGGACATGAGATGCTGAGTTTTATGGACGCCTACTCCGGATACAACTAAATCCCTATGCATCCAGCCGACGAGGAGCACACGTCCTTCATAACTGACAGGGGCCTCTACTGCTACAAGGTGATGCCTTTCAAACTAAAAAATGCAGGGGCTACCTACCAGAGGCTCGTAAATAAAATGTTCGCTCAACAACTCGACAAGACAATGGAAGTCTACGTCGATGATATGCTTGTGAAAAGCGCCAGGGCCAGCCAGCACGTCGACCATCTGGGGGAAATGTTTGGAGTATTAAGAAAATACCACATGAAACTTAATCCCCAAAAATGTGCCTTTGGAGTTGGGTCGGGGAAATTCCTCGGTTTTATGGTCAGCAACCGTGGGATAGAAGCAAACCCCGAGAAAATTAAAGCCCTACAAGATATGCGGTCCCCAGCTAAGCCAAAGGAAGTGCAACGGTTAACAGGATGTGTCGCCGCCCTAAACAGGTTTATATCAAAAGCGACAGACAAATGCGTCCCCTTCTTTGACGCTTTAAAAGGAAGCAGGCGTTTTGAGTGGACACCGCAATGTGAAGAAGCCTTCCAGAAATTGAAGGAACATTTGGGCAAGCCCCCAATATTGGCAAAACCAAACCCCGGTGAAGAGCTTAGCCTATACCTCTCCGTGTCCCAACACGCCGTAAGCTCCGTACTGATAAAAGAAGCAGAAAGGGTACAATTGCCAATCTACTATGTGAGTAAGAGGCTCTTCGACGCCGAATCAAGATATAGCGAAATGGAGCGCTTAGCCCTCACCCTGATGGTAGCTTCAAGAAAGCTTCGGCACTATTTCCAATCTCATACCATACGAGTTCTTAGAAACAAGCCGTTGAGACAGGCTCTATAAAAGCCCGAAACTTTCGGTCGACTCCTCAAGTGGTCAGTAGAACTAAGCCAGTTTGACATAAAATATGTGCCAAGAACTACAATCAAGGGCCAAGTGTTGGCCGATTTCTTAGCCGAGTTCTCCCATAGGCCAACTCCCGCCATGCCTGAAGGAGTCGAGACTACAGAATGGAAGCTCTACGTGGATGGAGCATCGAGCGAAAGCGGGTCAGGAGCCGGCGTCTTGTTGATCAGCCCAGAAGGTCACAAGATTAGCTCGGTGGTTCGATTTAAATTCAAGGCGTCCAACAATGAGGTGGAATACGAAGTGCTAATCGCAGGACTGTGATTAGCCAGCCACCTAAAGATCGAAAGGTTCAGAGTCTTCAGCGATTCTCAATTAGTCGTCGGGCAAGTAAAAGAAGAATATCAAACGCGCGGCGAGAAAATGGGAGCGTACTTAAGGAAGGTAAAGGAAGAACTCGTTAAGTTCAAAAACTACGAGATACCTCAGATACCACGAACTGAGAATGCAAACGTTGACGCTCTGGTAAAGTTAGCATCTTCAAGAGATTCTGACACACTAGGGGTCGTTCCCATCAAAAAATTGGAGCGGCCGACTATTGAAGAAAAAGCTAAGGCATTAATCGTCCAAACAGGTAAAAATTGGATGACGCCACTCATCCAATACCTAATGGACGCACAACTGCCATACAATAAAGACGAAGCCAGACGGATCAGGTATAGAGCTGCTAGGTACTTGTTGTACGACGGTTTGCTCTACCGACGAGGCTACTCAACACCTCTACAGTGGTGCTTGGATAATGCCGAAGCCCAGAAGGTCCTCCACAAAATCCATGAAGGTGTCTGCGGTAACCACACTGGGGGGCAGTTTTTGGCTTTAAAGGTTTTGAGGCAAGGATACTACTGGCCCACGCTCAAAAAGGACGTTTTTCCATACGCGTGACGTTGCGATAAATGCCAAAGGTATGCCACAATTCCTAGAGTACCCCCAGAAAATTTAACTTCCATTCTCAGTCTATGGCCCTTCGCCAAATGGGGGGTTGACCTGATCGGGCCATTACATCTTGCACCCGGAGGCTTTAAATTTGCAATCATCGCGGTAGATTACTACACAAAGTGGGCGGAGGTGAAGGCTCTAACTATAACCATGGAAGCAGCTTGCACCAAATTAATATGGGACAACATCGTGTGCAGGTTCGGGGTTCCTCACTCAATAGTATCCGACAACGGAAAGCAATTTGACAATGCCTCAACACGCAGATTCTGCGACGGCCTAGGCATTCAAAAAGACTTCTCGGCGCCAATCTATCCACAATCTAACGGACAAGTTGAGACGGTCAATAAAATATTAAAGTATACCCTCAAAAAGAGACTCGACGATTTAAAAGGGAAATGGGCCGAGGAACTTCCCAAGGTCTTATGGGCATACAAAATGACGAGCCAAACTACTACAGGTGAAACACCCTTCTCCATGGCATATGGGGTCGAGGCAGTGCTCCCCGTAGAAATCGAAACGCCGACTCTAAGAACCGTCGTCCATAACGACGACGACAACACGGAAGGCATGAACGGAGAACTCGACTTGTTGGAAGAAAAAAGGCTCGACTCCCAACTACGCCTCGCCGCCTATCAACAAAGAGCATCGCGGTATTACAATAAATAAGTTCGGCAAAGAAGGTTCGTCCTAGGGGACCTAGTATTAAAAAGGGTAACGCAGAGTACAAAACCCAAAAATACTGGTCCACTGGGCCCAACTTGGGAAGTTCCCTACTACATAAGCGAAGTACTACGTCCTAGCACCTACATTTTGGAAAGCCTCGACGGCAAGAGAATTCAACACCCGTGGAATGCAGAACAGCTAAGGCTGTACTACCAATAGTGTATGTAATTCTTATGCATCCCAATTGTACATTCTCTACGAATTAAATAAATTGATATGTTTGCAGAAAGAAAGGAATTCATCCCTTAATAACATGTCTGCTTAAAAAACTAAGGTTATATCAAACAGACATGGGGGGACAGAGGTCCACAAATCACTAAAAACATGGCACGACGACCCCAAGGGGTAAATTCGACATCGGATCTTCCAAGGAGGAAAGGCGAATACTTAGCAAAATTCTAAGGAATTTTCTAAGGCGACGACCCCAAGGGGTACAATCGATGTCAGATCCTCCAAGGAGGGAAGGCGAGCACTTAGCAAAATTCTAAGGAATTTTCTAAGGCGACGACCCCAAGGGGTAAAATCAGCGTCAAATTCTCCATGGAGAAAAGACGGACACTTAACAAAATTCTAAGGAATTTTCTAAGGCGACGACCCCAAGGGGTGAAATCAGCGTCAAATTCTCCAAGGAGGAAAGACAGACACTTAGCAAAATTCTAAGGAATTTTCTAAAACAACAATTGCAAAGCAAGCTATGAATAAAATCCGTTATCTTTATAAAAAAAAAAGAGAAGGTATATATAGATGAAATAAAAAGATGTCCGAATCAACATTAAGTTACAAACACCCAAAACAAAAAGAGGGAGAGGTAAAAATCTTTTCAGGCTTTGCCGCCAGCCACTGACTCATCGCCGTCACCAGGCGGGGAAAGGTTGTCGTCACCCGCAGGAGGAGGAGAGTTATAAAGGAAGCTCAAGTCCCACTCAGGACGCTCCCTCTTGATCAGATCGATAATTTGTTGACCTGTAGACTGAAAATCCTTGTTACGGATGTCGGTGAGCTCCGGAGAAGCCTTGAACTCCTCAATAATCTCAGCGCGCCTGGCGTCGAATGCAGCTGCAGCTTCTGCCTCGGCTTCCCTCTTCCCGTCAGCGAAACGCTTCTTCGCTGCCTCAGCTGCTTCGGACAACTTTTTATTGGACAGATCTGCCCGCTTCGTAAGATCCTCAGCCTTAGTAGTCAACTTTGCCAGTTCGTCTTCCAGACTCGCCAGCTTGGCCATGGCCACGTCTCTCATCTCGACAGCATCATCTAACTGTTTTTTAGCGTCGGTGACAAGGGAGTTGAGCTTAGCTTCCACTTCGTCCATCTCCTTATTGCGCTCGTCAACCTTAACTAGGTTAAGGAGGTTAAGGATGGAAAGGACCAGGCTCTGCAAAGTTGAAGGTCAGAAAAATAGAAATACAGAACGACGAGTAAAAAAAAAAAAAAAAAACTCTCGACAAAATCTCACGTGGATTTGGAAGGAGATCTGTTTGTGCTGACGTTCGACCAAGGAAGATTGAGTGGCAGCAACCCAGTGTGGCTCGAGGAAAGACTCATAGAGAGCCTAAAAGATGAGGGAGAAACGAGGGGGAACTTTTAGCATCGCCCCAATCTCAGCGTCAGATATTTCTGGGACTTGAAACTTGGGATCCATGATTTTAGCCCCCGGAATAAGTACGTGCTCTCTCGGCGCCAGGGGAATGTCGATGTCAGGAATAGGGACCGTCGGCGTCCACGTCTCTACCACCGGCATTTTTTCTTTGCGCCTCTTTTTCCGTGTAGGATCCATCTCCGACCCCAAAGGACCTTTGGTCTTCTTGCTCCTCTGCACGTGGGAAGAAGAGCTAGCTCTCTCCTTTCCCTTCGACGGGGGCTGTTAGCTTGGCGGGGGTTGTTGAGTCGACGACGGCTGCTGGCTCAACCTGGATTGCTGGCTGCCAGGGAGTTGCATTCTCAAAGACGCCATCTCTGCGGAAACGACGAAACAAAGAAATAGTCAGCGTTTGGAAAACAAAATCCATAATAAATAAAGGCATCAAAAGCAGAAGTTACCTTCGTCGCTTAAATGGAAGTATGCACGAACGGCGTCTAGGTCCGCAGGGTCTGGGAGATCAAGAATCAACCCGGCGGCTCGAAGGTTGGGTGTGGTCAGGAGCGTATCGATGTGGCGGATCTCAGACGAAAATGAGAAGGCCTCATCGACCCTCGCCAAGCTATTTCCAGAAAACTTTGGCCGGTCCTGGTTAACTGAAGGATGAAAGATTGTCAGCATACGAAGAAAAAGAAAGAGGCGAAGTGAGCTAAAAGAAAGCCAAAATTCTCACCCACGTTCCCAAACGCCGCCTACACCTGCCTTCGAGGAGGCAGGCGGTCGCTGGGGTGAAAATTGAAAGGCCCGTGAATCATGAAAAACATGGGTTTCCACCCATGTGACGACGAGGGAATCCCCAGTATCAACTTCCCGAATCTGGGCTGAGATCTCCCGTGACCGCTCAAAAAATACCACCCCTCACACTTGGCGACGTGGCATAGTTTGTACATAAATCTGAAGTCGTCCAGAAGGAGTTCCATATCAAACTTTTAGTGCCACAAAATCCAGGCGCCGGTGAAGCAGTACCAGAAGTTTGACGCCAGTTGAACGGGGGAAATGCCGTAAAAATGGCAGTAGTCTTTTACAAAAAGATGAACCGGGAGGGTCATCCCCGCCGTAACGGCTCTAGTATAAACCGGGAGGTACCCGGTCGGCGGCATGTTGGTCCTAAAATGCATGTCTGGGAGGAGGTATTCGAACCACCTCCCGTCGATGCATCCCTCCTTTACAGCCCGGATGATATCTTTATTCCGGACCCTCGACGCCACAACATCAGCAGTAAAAAAGGGCCTATCCGGATCACCACTCGTGGCAGCCACGGGGCATCTACCATCGAGGCAGCCACCCCACCTACACTGCCCCCTGTGAAGGGGATCCGCTCTACCACCTCATCCAACATCCGTTCTACACTGCCAAATTCACTACCGAAGCCGTCGCCTGGTTTATATCTGGCTTCGACGTCTTCTATGTCCCTCAGCACGGAGTCGACGCTTGAAGACGAAGAAGACCATGAGATCTCCACCATTGAAGGGGAGTCTGGACGGACGACGGAAGAATCCTCTCGACTGGGGGAATTTTGGGCCATTGTTCTGATGATTAAAAAGGCAATGAGCTGAGTTAAAACCCTAACGTTGAGAGGAAGAAGAGGGTGACTATTCTAAATGACGACTACTCATACACCTCGACTTGGCGTCGACTATTCATATGAAAATGGTAACGGCGAGTGCTCATAGAATTCCAAGTTCCCCAGAAACCAGAAGAACACAGACAACAAAAAGATGAAAACAGAACTATCCTATGCGGTAAAATAAAACGGAGTAAGTATCCCTAACTTCTACATTCCACGTATTTCCATACATATGTGAATCAACAAGGAAAAAACCGGTGAGAAAGCAAAACGAACAGAGGATGATGAAGCTTACCGGTAAAGAAGAGTTCCGGGGAGAGAATCTCTTCGATGCGGCTTCGCGACACGCCTTGAAAGCAGGAAGTACGAATCGATGTTTTGTGGAGAAAGATTCCGACGAAGCAAAAGGTAGTTCAACAAATACGGGGGTTGTTTGCGTTTTTGAAAAAATGGTTTTCAAGTTTGAAGAGGGTATTTAAAGGGGCGAAAGTCCTCAACCCCTGACCATTGGATGAAGATTTTTAAATCCAACGGTAAGGGGATCCTGCCCAGATCTGACGGTGACAAACGAGGGCGAAAAACGGAAGAGTCGCGATCCAAAGGCTCGCATTCGTCCTTTCGAAATGAGGCCTTGCGTCATTATGGGGAATCGACCGACGCGACGGTTGCGTCCCCCGAAGGAAATCTGAAGCGTCCAGGCCATCATTGCAGACAAAGGCTTGGGACCAGTTTCCCACACCCGAAGCATGGAAGTACGACCGAACCAAAGCTCGAGGCCGCCTAAAAGGAGCCCTCAACCTGGGGGGTAGCTGTTGTATGGGAAAATGTGACGGACACCTGGACGAGCGATAATGCGACACGTGGCCTTAACTACTCCCTACCAAGCGACAACCCTCGACGTCTACAGCTCTAAAGAACCCAAGCACGAAGTCCAACTAGGGCAACGATTCCTTCTGGCGTCGACTGATCGTACCGTCAAGCTTGAGGCACAAAGATCCCTCGACTGCAGAATCTACCACCAAGAAGGACGATTGGGGTAAGCGTCGTTGGCGACGAGGGGAACGTTCTCTGGAGGACGTGGCAAGTTGCGTACAAAGGTAGGGGACGTCAGCATGCATTAATTACGAGCTCTTAAACCGCCCCACAGGGGACATGAGGGTGTTACAGGGGCGTACAGAGCCGTAATAGAAGACTAATTGGCTGAGTGAACAGTGCTGATTAGTGGGCTACGTTTGGGCCTAAAAAGGGAGAGCACTTGAGTGCTCCTACCTAGGAGGGAAACCCACCCAACGAAGAAAGCCCAATATAAAAGAAGGGAGACTCCCTACGAGGAGGGGGTTGAGATCCAAGGAGAGAAAGGAGAGAGTGAGAGATAGCAATTGATGTAAATTGTAATCCCCTCAAAAAGAAATATACAACCATAGTGGATGTAGCTCTAATTTTACAGAGTGAACCACTATAAAATTTCTTGTCTTCTTTACTTATGCACATTTCAAATTATACATGCCATACACCCTGAGCAATAAATTTTCACACATACTCAACACATAGGCCAGTAATCCAAGGAGAAACCAAGAGGTAACACGGTCGGTTTTTGTTGACGAGAAATCACCATCAACAGATGTGATTATTTTTTAGAGTTTTTTACTGTAATAAAACTCAAATTATAAACTCAAATCAGTAAAATAAACGAGTTCTAAGAAGCGTTGCTTCTTTCTATTCTCCCCAACCTTTTAGAAGTAATCGTATTCACTAATTTTCAAAAGACAGCTTGACTGCAATTAATAATATCAGTACTTTAGTACCAACATGACCCTCAATCTCAAGCATATTAAGATGCTGCACCAACATTATATATAAGGAGATTGTTAATGATATAATGTTGCACCAAATTTTTTTATGTCAAGTTCTACGTATTTTTTTTTTTTTATATATTTTGATGATTTTAATCAAAATTTAACGTTCAAAAGATACATTGACGATAAGGATATTTATTGTAGAAAGACCTTCACAGAGCAATTATTTATTGTAGAAAGACCTTTACAGAGCAATAGACGACAACGTCAACACTTTGCAAAATAGGTTAATGATATATCCATTTTTTTAGTAGGTCTACTCATTGATAATATTTTCCATATAGGCTTTTTTTTTTTTTTTATCGACGTGACATCATACATTAGTTAATATTTACTCATAGGCAAAGTCTCGGTCTGGTATCAGATTGGAACGGCAGCTACATAAAAAATTAAAGATGAGTTTGTTTAATGAATTAGGCACACGTCTTCACCATTTGTTAAATCAGAGAGGTACTGCTTTTTTGTGTTTCTTACAGCTGCAGACGATTTTCAACAATGTGTCAGGTGAGATACTTGCTAGAGGGATTCGTTCCCTGATTCGAATTATGATTCATGATTCGTTACATTATTTTCTCTCATAAAAAATTCACGTAAATTGAAAATGGTTCAAATCACATGATTTGAATCCTCTAACCAAACGTCCTCCAAACGAGGTATCTATGTATACATACATTGCTAGAAATGTACTTGTACTCATTGGGAAATTTATTGTCGTTTGGTCGTATTTTCATAGTGAATAAAAGTTGTAACGTAATTTTCAAATGAGAAAAGAACATCAGATTTAGGTAGTACTAGCTGTATGCGCGAGCAGTAATTTTGTATCGCATAAAGAGTTGATAAAATACAGCTATAATTTATTTTACATAAATTAATATGAAAATATCTACCCTGATTACATGTTTACATTTATAATTTACAATATAAAATATGATTATGGACACATGGAATGAATAACGTAAGAATAATATATGAATTAAATCTATAAACAAAAAATAGATAAACAAAAGAATTTACATCTGTATTTTCATATCTTCAACTCAATGCTTCATCTATCAACAGAGGGATAGAAGATTTCTTATGATAGCATCTGATTATATCAATTTCATAAAAGACAAGCAAAAAACAGATTAATGTTAACAGTAAATAAGTAATAAAGAAGGCTCAATAGGAAAATGTTGATGAGTTGTGAATGTGGTAATATACCAATTAACGGCAACTGCATAAGGGTATAAAAATTAATCATATATTATATTTGCCACAGATTATAATATAGTCATGATAGAGAATAGATAGCCGTACTAAAGTATAAATCTGTCTAAAAACTACCAGGTGAACTAAAAAAGAGGGGGAAAACAACAACATCAAAGGGGTAATGTAGCTGGCAGAAGATTTATTGCACAGTAGGCAGCATATTTTCCCTGCGTAAAGAATATACAATGGTCCTGCATTTTACTTGGATAAAGCAATAAAGGCAGGATCAAGGTAGCAAATAACTGATCTGTGCTTAGGCCTCATTTGAATAAAAGTGGCTGGAAAAATGGAAGCTAATGACATAGGAAAGAGGGAAATATAAAATATAAAAATACATAGGGGCAGCATTGAAGAAAGCTTTTGTACATAAAGGGAAAAGAGACGGGAAAAAAAATGGCGTGGGAAGAGAAGGGAAAAAAGAGAGAGAAGAGAATTAAAATGAAAGATTTAAGGGGAGCGGAAAAAAAAGACAATAGCATATATCATGTAGGGGAATAGACCTTGGCTTAAATTGTTAGAACAAAAATAACAAACGTCCAAGAATAAAGAGTTGTATATCATAAAAAATAATGAACACCAAAACAGTTGAGGTGATGTTGTTGGTGTATTAGAAATCAAATTTGTAAAATCATAAGAGAAATAATATGGAAGAACTTAGTAAATGGAAATAGATAAAATTTAAATGAAATGGAAATAGACATTTGAAATGTTGCACCCATAAAATTTTTAGGAGGCGAAAAAAAAAAACAGGGACAAAAAAAAAGGAGAAACATTTAAATTGTTTTAGTCAAAAGAAAAGAGAAAATCGAAATTCAAATAAGGTAGATTTATTCACAACAATTTTTAGACAGATTAGATGAAGTTGAACAGGTCAAAATTGATCATGATCATCATTGCCACCTACTATAGAAGAAGAAGAGGAGGAGGGAAAAAGGAAAAAAACATTTAAATCCTTTTGGTAAATCTTGAGTAAGGGGGATTTGTTGACAACAATTTTTGGACTGATTACATAGAAGTCAAGAGACCAAATTTGATTATAACCATCATTGTCATATGCAAAGCCAATTAAGGATTAAATATGCAAAGCAAAAATGGGTACACATATATACATATGTGATTATGAAATAAATAAATAGAAAATAGAAATAAGACAAAGAAAATGGGCAATCATAAGAACAAAAAGAAATTTTTTTTGAATACTATAGTAAACAACAGAAAACAATACCTTATAT
Organism: Morus notabilis; assembly: GCF_000414095.1. Classification (NCBI taxonomy): domain Eukaryota; kingdom Viridiplantae; phylum Streptophyta; class Magnoliopsida; order Rosales; family Moraceae; genus Morus; species Morus notabilis. The sequence continues at coordinate 726,534 of NW_010360565.1, read as the reverse complement.
ATTCAATGTTAATAACGGATATGAAGAAGATATGGGCAACAATTAGTAAAAGTACCTGTAACGCTATGAATATTGCCTTAAACAGAGAATATGAGCCAATGAAACTGAGATCAAACAGAGATAGCTTAAAAGACTGAGCACTATATACGCCAAGATGAGACCAAACAACCAAAAAGCTAAAAATATTAAAGCAAGGAAAAAGAGAGAAGAAAGAAGATATCAAGATAGTTCTAATCAACAATTGTAGACAATATCATATTCTAAAATAACGATTCAGATGGCCACAAATATATTGATCATAAAATCTGAACAAATTACATGGCAACAAATAAGTAAAAATAGTTTGTAACAATCACTGTCATACATTAAAACCATCTAAGGATAACAAATATCAAGTAGAAATACAAACTAATATATGTACTATTATAAGACGAATAAGGAACACAGAAAAAGATAACCGTATATTACTAAGATTTATTAATAATGAGAAGGAATAAATGTTTCTGAATACTATAAAAAACAACTTATGTCGACAACAATACAACAAAACAATATATTCAGTATGAACAATAAATATTAAGAGCATTTGGACAAAAGTCATTAATAATACCAGAAATATTGTAAGTTATGCCTGAAATAACCAATATCAGCTAACCGAAGAAAGCTCAAAGAGACAACAGTTTTTTAGACTGCTCTACTTGTTTTGACTGAGAACTGAAATGGTAAAAATGTGTTAAGAAGTGAAATAGGAAAGATATAACCACAACAGTTTTTGGACAAATCAAACAGACTTTAATACGTGAAAATTGAGTATGATCATCATTGCCAATATACATATGCACGTCCATGTATGGGTCAGGAACTAATAAAGAAAACGCTTAACACAACATAATCATTTATTTATGAAGCAGAAGACAAAGTAAACACAACATAGTCATTTATTTATGAAGCAAAAGACAGAGTAAACAGATGTTACCAATATTCACTAAAAGTGAAAAGGAAGAGTCTTCACCTTTATAAATGAGTGATATGTATAAATAGTGTAACATGAGTTCACGTCAACGCGGATAACAACGGACAAACAACATATATTAACACCACTATAGCAAATTACTGCATCCATTGTCAGCAACATTGGTTAAAAATGTATGGATAAAAGTTCTTAGCAATACCTCAGGCGCTGCAAATAGCACCCCAAATGAGAAAGGTACACCAAGCAAGCACGAACATTTAGAAACGGATAGGGCAATAAAAATGCAAAGCAGTGAATGATAGTAGACCTGAAAGAATATACACGAATAAGTAAGGACAAAAAAAAAAAAAGAGGAAAAAAAAAAGAGGGGGGCGGGGGGGGGGGGGAGAAGAGAAAATGGAAGCAATGAAATTTTCATCAACGTGTGATGAACAAATAAACTTATATCCTTATAGGCACTTTATGGCTACCTACTATGGGCAATTGCATAAAGGCAAGAAAAGTTGATAAGATGTTTGATTCATCACACGGATTATAACATGTATGCCAAAAAAATAACCGGCCTGAGTAAGATATTAACTTGTCCAACGACTACCAGGTGAATAGAGAGAGAGAGAGAGAGAGAGAGAGAGAGAGGGGAAAGAAGAAAAAAATTAAGAAAAGAAGGATGTTGCACATATAAAGTAAACAGAAAACAAAACATAAATAAAAGATATAGGTTGAAACAAAACAGAAAGGGGGGAAAACAAAAGAAAAGGAAAGGAAAAAAGAAAAAAGAGAACAAGATCTCAATTCAAATAGTAGTAGTAAAAATATCAGAAGTTGATAATGTTGGGAATGGTGTCCTAGAAGCATGAGATGTAATAGGATATTTATTATTTATTTAATAAAAGAGTTTATTCATTATTTTATGTGCATATATTTATGAATATTTTATGAATATCAATGAAAATTCCATGATTATTATTTATGTAACCTTAAACATTGTATCTAAGTGTTATATACGAGAGGATAATGTTTAAGGATAATAATCAAAAAGCAATGTTCATAATGAATTTAATTAAAGTTTGGAATCTTTAATTAAAACATTATTAATACATGTCATTCTCATTTAGAATGGAACGGTGTTATCCGCACTGTTAATATGGTGAGATATTGAATGAGTGTATTTCGCATAATGAGATTATGTGGAACAATGACACAGACACAATATGAATTTCTAATAATTCCGTTAAGTATAGAAATTCTAATTGAGTCTACCAATGGTCATATATAGGATGATCTCAATCCTGAGTTCTTAACAGACTCCTATTTATGGATTTGCGTCTTTTGATTTACTCGGTACGGATTCTGAGATCCTGAATCCTATTCCTTGTATTTTGGAGACATGATGAAGTAGGTAGCCGGGAATGTTATTACACGAGATGGAATCCATTCCTTCTTAAGAAAGAAGTAGATAAATAATTCTCTTGAGGGTTGATTCGGTACTTGGACCAGTAGGAGCTCCGATTCAAGGATAAAGAAGTAATTAGAGAGGTTAACGGATTTTACCTTGCTCTAATTATGAATTATTTATGGAGCGTTGATCTATATGCAATGACTATATCAAATGGACACTTCACAGTTTAGAAGTAATTTATATCTATAATTTCGAGAGTGCAATTCCAAGTTTATAGTGGAGTAACTATTGGAATTAATAGAATTAATTAATTAAGTAATGTGTTTAGTTGATTATTAATTTTATTGGAGCTCGGGATTATAGGTCCATTAGTCCCCGCATCGTCCTAGTAATTCTACCAGACACATAGGGCAAAATGGGAATTTTAGAATTACGGAATTCTAAAATTAAATACTCGAAAATAATTAATTGAGAATTAATTATTATTTAAATAATGTGATTATTTAAATTTGAATTTGAACACATCTAGATTTATCCATTTAAACTTATTAGATAAGTTGTTTAATTTAGAAATTCAAATTAATTTAAGTTTGACTTAAATTTGAATTTGAATTTGAAATAAAATTGGACTACAGGATAAAGGATGATTTTCTCTTCCTTCCCTATCCAGTATTGGCGCCACACACAGGGATAGGAATCCCTAGCATGGCCGGCCACAAGGGATAAGGGATAGAGGAGAATTTTGGTTCAAAATTCAAATTGTCAAATTGGAGATAGAGATTGGATTTCTTCTAGAAGTTTGACTTCTACTCTATAAATACTATTTTTGAGACAATTTTCGGAATGGTTTTTTGCCCTAATTTTAGAGGTAGCCGAAATTTCTCTATAGAAATTTTGGAAACAATTTTTCAGCCCTAAGAGTTAAGGCTGGCCGAAATTCTCAAGAGAGAGAGGAAGGAAAAAAAATTTTCTCCAAAAATTCCACATCGTGCATGCGTTGGTGTTTGTGGAAATTCGAGTATTTATTGTAACTCGTTTTGTCTCATGTGTGCCCACACACACGTCTTCGTGGATTCTAGGAATTGACGTGGAAGACATTGGTTTTCTAAACACAAAGATTGGAGCAAGGACTGTTCGTGGTCAAAGAACTCAAATTATCATCCGAGTCGGCTTCCAGGTATTTTTCCTGATTGAGTTCTTGATATATATAAGTTAATGAGATTAATTTATTCGTGCATAAATTAATATAATCTATAGAGTATCTCAAAAGTTTTATGAAAATTTTTGTTATACACGATCCGCCTCTTCCCCGCACCACCGCGCTTCCGCATCCGAATTCGATTCGGGCAACCAACAGATAATAATACAAAATCATGGAAGGATACCATAGGCAAAGGAAAGCACGTGAAAAAAAGTACGATTTAATAATAAAAAAGGAAACTAATATATACGTATATATGTATGTAAATAATTTTTGAACTGAATACTGATCTAAAAAAGGTAAGAGCATAAGAATAAGCAAAAAAATAAGGGAAAAAACAGCAAAAGACTCTAAATCAAAGGACATAGACAAAAGCATGACAAAATGAAAAAACCACATTCACGGCAAATAGACATCAATTGAAATAGTAGTAAAAATATCAGAAGTTGATAATAATACAAAATCATGGAAGGATATACCATAAGCAAAGGAAAGCACGTGAAAAAAGCAGGATTTAATAATAAAAAAGGAAACTAATATATACGTATATATGTATGTAAATAACTTTTAAATTGAATACTGGTCCAAAAAAGGTAAGAGCATAAGAATAAGCAAAAAAATAAGGGAAAAGAAATGGCAAAAGACTTTGAATCAATGGGTGTAGACAAAAGCAGGACAAAATGAAAAAAACCACATTCACTGCAATTTTTGGACAAATCATATCAAACTCAAGGTGTCAAGGTTATTCATAATCATCATTGCCATGAGGGAATAAGAAAGGGAGGCGGAAGACGGCCAGGGGAACAAAAAGGGGCAAGAAGAAATGGGGAGAAGAGGAAAAAAAAACAGAAAGGATAATTAATTGTAAAACATCTAAAGTAATGACATGTATCTAAGCATGTTGCTAAGAAACGAATAAATTGCAAGTAAGCATGTCAATGTCATTAAGTAATGATAAAATAGTGAAGCTATAAATCAACGGAAGTAATAAAGCAAACAAAAAATAAATATTAATGACGTTGGGGGAAAGAAAGCAAAAGATATTAATAGTACCTGAAGCACTCCAAATGCTGCTATAACTGTTAGGTATCAACCAACCACATGTGAACACAAACACTTAAAGATAGAAGGATAAGGAAACAGAACGGTAAATGACGAAGGGTGAAATGAAACAGTAAGTGATCACGGGTAGAACAAGAACAACCACAAATAGTCAAAGATGTAAAGGTCAGGAAGCAAAAGAGTAAATGAGGGATAATAGAATGAAATAGTAAATGATGGGAGAAAAAACAGAGCGGCTGAAACAAAAGAACAGACGCAGAAGAAATAGATAGGAACATGCATTACAAATTCGTGCACGCAGCAGTATTCATAAATAAAGAGTCAAAAAGCAGCATGAACAGTAAACAACGTCTAATAATGTAACACGTAATATTGTGCACTGACGTCAGAAAACTTAACAAATAAAAATGGCCTTATTAAATCATAAAACCAATATAGCCTTAGGGATAATTTAAAAAGCAAAAGGCTCAGAAAAAATCAAACGCAAGAAAGAGGAAAAAAAGAAAGAAAAAGTACAAAGGGTTTTTTTTCTCTAAAATTGTCGGGGATTCTAGATAATGCAAAGCAAAAATTAGTGGAGATTCCAGAATATTCAGAGAGAAAAAATCACCAATTCATTTAATGTGTCCGTAAAAAAATCACTACAAATCATCAGCCCATCAACCGGGGAAAGCAAGTGGCCACTGTAAGCATCCAAGTGGCCATTGTAAGCATCAATGCAATAAATGAAGAAGGAAAAATCAAGAATTACCCATACACGGCATGAAATCAGCAAGAAAAAGTCCACCGACAGAGATAAAATCCCTGCACAAATAAATCCATTAAAGGAGAACATAACAATCAAGGATTCATTTAATACCTATGCAGCAGGATCAGTACAAATAATGAATGTGGCAGGACAAATGTGCACTGCATATATGACAGATCATTAGCTTAATAAATACGGGGAAAAAATGAAAATCAGGCAAAGACAACACGGAACCATCCACATAAGGATCTCTATCATCAAGATCAGGCGGAGTCAACACGGAAGCACCCACATAAGGAACCCTGTCTGAACAAAAGCACGAATCAAGATAAAAAATAGAAAATTAAAAAACATTTCTCCATAAACATATGTGCCATCCAATCAGAAATTGCACCCACTCTTGCCAAATACTGAAAAATTTAAACAGATAATGCACGGAAGCAAACAACAGGGAAAACCATAGAAAAAGACATCAAAAACAGCGGGAAAAAGAAGCCTGAAGATGCAATCTCCAACACAGAAAAATTGAAGTGAAAATGACAAAGCAAACCAACATCGAAGACACATGCACCAAAACATAAATAAATCAAAGCATCATTCACTAAAACGACAGGAAAAAACCAAACTAAAACAAAAAATAAACACAATCGAAAAAGACAAGAGGAAAGCATAAAATCGCACAATTTCCTCCTAAATCAGATGAGGAAAGGGAAGAAAATCAATACACCAAAGGAAAGATACATGACATTCGCCAAAAGACCATAAGCATATCCGAGAAAATAAGGAGATAGGAAAAGGGGTAAGGGGAGCACAAAGAAAATGAAGAGGTCAAAGAGGCAAGAAAACGCAGGCCTTCACCGACAGGGGAGAGACCAACAACACCGAACCAGAAACCCAAAGAAGGTAAGAGGATGAGGAAGGCAAAGAGACTTAGGGCATCAAAGAAGTCAACCAAAGACAACCCAAAAATACCGAGATAAAAATTACTCTCTGAACAAAATGACTAATCTAGAGCAAGCATAAAACATTAGAGATCAATTTTTCAAAACCTAAATACACCATCTAGTCATAAATTGCATCCAATCTTAATAAATATTGAGAAATTTAACTACACAAAGAACAAAATAACCATGCACAAAAATAACATATGAAAATCAAAGCAAACCCAAAACTAAAAATGTCCGAACAAACCAAAGAAAAGAGGCGGCAAAACCTAACAACATCGCCCAAAATGACATGAGAAAGGGAACAAACATGAACCCATGAGAGAAAAAGCCCACAATACTCGCCGAAGAACAATGAAGGAGGCGGAGGCAAAGAGCAGATGAAGGAGAACATGAACCCATGAGAGAAAAAGCCCACAATACTCGCCGAAGAACAATATAGGAGGCGGAGGCAAAGAGCAGATGAAGGAGGTGGAGAGAAAAGGCAGATGAAAGAGGCAAAACAATTTAGGGCTACGATGAGAAGAAAATCGAGGAAAGGTAATGCCCCCAAAGGAGAATGACCGAAAGCCCTCAAGACAGGAGTGAAAAAGAAGAACAAAAAAGCAGGGGTAAAACCATAAAATCAAGTTGAATCCCAAAACAAACTGAACACTTAAGGCACAAAAAGACAGAATGACCCCCGCACAGAAGAAAGGAACAACAGGGAAATAAGGGTAAAATCGTCAAAACACTATTGCAAAAACAGTAAACTGAGTCTGGATGAACAGTGCCAGACGGGTTTCCTTTAGTATATAGTAATAATTTGCTATTTTCAATAAGCATTAGAAGGGAGCACAAGACAAAAGGATGGTTGAGAATCACTAGAGGAAGGATATAGCACATTATAAGATGTTTATGAAAGCATGTAGTGATTAATTTTAGAGAAAAGAACGTGACAGTCAAACCATATGTAATAACGCATATGAATTTCGGATCATTGACAATATTTAAGGAGTAATATGGAACGTAAGTAAGAATAAAGTTGAAGTGTTTAAACAAATAAAAGTGCTCTTTCATAAGGAATACTTAGTACCGACAAAACAGATACGTCTTACATAGCCGGATGTATGTTATTTGCCTTTCGGAGGAGAAGCATCCTACTTTTATATGTGGTAATTCGGTGAATCGGCTTGTTGTCTGAAGGAGATAGTATATCCCTCATGTTCTGAGTTGAATTATGGCCGGTAGCACCATTGGGAGGAGTATATATTGTCCGAACTCCGAAGACATTTGTGTTAGGTGTTCTATGTCATTGTTCCCTTCTAAACAAGTCTCATTGGTTTTGACATTGTCTTTCTTTAATGGATATGTTTGTTTATAGTGACCATGACCCTTACACAAGGCACACTTCCTTCTTAATCTTTCCAAACCAAATTCTTGCTGAGCGCTCGGCCCTGCTTAATACTTTAAGTTTTAGGAAAAAGGGACCAAAAGCAAAAAAAAAAAAAAAAAGAAGTTTCAGGGCAAAAATTAAAAAAAAAGTGTAAAAATCAACCAAAATGAGGAAATAAATAAATTTTAGGGCGAAAAGAACTAAAATGAAAAAAATTCAAGACAAAAATTTAAAAAAAAAGGTCAGAAAAGGTAAAATGAAGAAATAAAAAAGTTTTAGAGCAAAAAGAGAAACAAAAAAATGCATAACATAAATAGAAAAATGGTAAAAAAGAGACTAAAATCAAAAAATAAATAAGTTTTAAGGTAAAAAGAACCAAAACGGAAAAAAAAAGTAAAGTTTTAGAGAAAAAAGGTATAAAAATAGTGAAAAAATGACTAAAATGGATAAATAAATAAGTTTTAGAGAAAAAAGAATCAAAATGAAAAAAAAAAAAAGAAGTTTCAAGACAAAAGTAAAAAAAAAAATTGTGAAAAGAAAAATTCCAAGACAAAAATTTAAAAAAATAAAAAAAATAAAAAAATAAATTTTATAGCAAAAAGAACCAAAACAAAAAACAAAAAATAAAGTCTCAGTGTAAAAATAAAAACTGGGTAAAAAAAGATCAAAATGAAAAAAAAAAAAAGTTTCACAAAAGTAAAAAAAAAAAGTGAAAAAAACAAAATTCCAAGACAAAAATTGAAAAAAAAAAAACAAAATGAAAAAATAAATAAGTTTTATAGTAAAAGAAACCGAAATAAAAAAAAAGTCCCAGTATAAAAATAAAAAATGGGTAAAAATAGATCAAAATGAAGAAATAAATAAATTTTAAGGTAAAAGCTAAAACGAAAAATAAAATAAAATTTCATGACAAAAATTAAAAAAAAAAGGTAAAAAAGGACTAAAATGGAGAAATAAAAATGTTATACCTGTAATGTTTTATTATTATGTAGAAAGATAATGAATATGATACAAGGTGTATAACGCATTTCAAAGATTAAAAAGTGATTGATGTAGAAAATTTTTTAGATTTTGAGTTTAAGAGATGCGATAAAATTACTTTTTATCATCTTTCACGTCCCGGATATCTTTTATGAAACAAGAGGCAAAGAAAAATAATACACCAAAGGTAACCATGAAAACCATTGGGGGGCTGCCAGGCAAATCGAAACAAAAATTGGGATTTCTATAAAAATTTAAATTAATGTCTGTGCATTAATTGAAATAATAAAAGTTTTGTTTGTAAGTTTTTTAGCAATATAAATTTGCACAGTCAAATAAATTAGTTTAGTTTTGTATAAGGAAAATGTTGATAAGCAAGATACGTTCTTCACAGGTTTACTATGAGATCTCTTGTTGACCATCAAATATGTCAGTGTCGTGGTTTAGAAATTTCGCTCATTATCAAAGCCTTTTCATACTCACATTATAAATCACAACTACTTGACCATATACATGAATATAATTACAACAACTTAAAGGTGGTTTTTGAATTCTGACTGAATTTGGTTATACATAATATTGTCTCTCATAAATCGCAACAAAAATTAATCAAGATTAAATAAATCATAAGCTATTAGTTATGCATATATTTATAGATCATAAACCAAACTATTTATGCTTTTAAGAGTTCTTGTGAACAACCATAACAAAATTTCTCTAAAACTACTATTTTTCTTTTTAGTAAATAAAGAAAAAAGACAACTGACGTTATTCTAAAAACCGCAACATCAACAATTTTTACAGCTTGATTTAATCGTTATAAAATTAACTAATTAAGAGGAGGCCCCGTTAAAAATTAACTCTGTTGATGGGAATGAACCCAGCGAAGAAGAAGTGATAATGAAAACCCCAAAATTTTTTTTTCCCTTTCTTGCTGAGAATGAAACCCCAACTTTTTTCTTCTTGCTTAATGAAACCCAAAATTCACAAATGATAAATATAGCCCAAAATCCTTCAAACGACAAGCGTTTCACATTTCTGATTCCCAAATAGTTGAGTCATTATTTTAATATATCTAACTAGATCTTTGCCAACATACTCTAGGTACATTCGTCAGATCTACTTTTATTAGCTACCTCTGGCGTGTCCTAAATACAATATAAAAAAAAAAAAAAACGTTTAATCATGTCTGTCCAATTTCAATCCAACGGCTGCATGCTATTTGCTGAGCAGACGTGTTGCCTGTTTAGAGACACTTCTCATATATATAATATACACACCACCGTATGATGGTTATTTTAACATTTATTAATTAGTTAGTATCGTTAGTTGTAATATATTAATCCGACACTAATAATAAATTAAATAGTTAATTAAAAAAATTATAACAATTAAAAAAAATAATTTTTTATCATATTATATCATTAAATTTCTATATTTTATAAGTAATCACTATAAAAATATAACTATTAAAAACTCGTTGATATATATAAAGAGAAAAGAATAAAGATATGTAGACTTATATTTACAAACACGTACATTTTGCGTTTTACCAATTACCATTAATAAGGCAATGTCATTGAAGTAGTGGATCTTAAAGGTTCTTTAAGAATTATAGTTAACCACACCATTTTAATAAGATTAGTCTTGGGAGAGGGTACGTAACCGGCCCTAGCTAGTCTTTGTCATATCTATATCCTTTCTCTCCTTTTCATCTCACTAGTAAAAATTTGAGATTTAATGACCGTTAATAACCGCTGTTAAAAGATTAGTCGACAGTTAAAAAAACCGTTGTCTAATCATGAGTCTTTAAATGTTTATACGATATAACGACAGTTTTTATCCATCGTTAAATAAAACATTAGATGACGGTTTATAATCAAAACCGTCGTTTAAAATATTCTCAAAATGTCAAATTAGGCGGTTACAGAGCACATTAGATGACAGTTTCTTCAGAAATCATCGTTAAAAATGAGTATATAACAACGGTTTCTTCAGAAAACCATCGTTATATGTGGAATATGCACTAAAAAATTGATGTTATTTTATTTCTTTTCCCACGGGTTGACGTATTAATCCCGTGTGTTATTAGCATTTTGGCCACATTAACACAACTCATATAACATCAAAAATATTATAAATATAATATAAACATATGTTACATTTTCAATTCTAAATATATACAATAAGTTATAACATTTGTCCCTTTACAAATTTTGCCAATTCTTCTATAACTTGTACCAAATGCTCATTAGTATATGGACCTTTGCTTTTTTAGATTATTAACTCCTACATCCATTATATCACGTATATACCATTAGATGAATAAGCCACATTCTTAATTTGTGCTCCTCTCAAATTTGAATTAAGATATGTTGTCTCTATTTTCTTTTCTTGTTGACCGTTCTTCTACTATTTGTTTGCCATGTCATCTAAATTTAACAATCTGATCACTAAAATATGGACTAAATACTGAAAATACTTAAACAAATTATGAGGTGTCAAAATTTAAGTGGAAGAACAGTTAACAAGATAAGAAAATAGGACAGCAGATCTTTAATTTTGTGCGTTCTAACCACTAAAAAAGAGAAATCTTAGAATTTTTCTCATCGATAGTATTTTTTTTCCTTTTTCTCTACTCTATTTGTAGTTTTAATCTTAATATATTAAATGACCATATGTCTATTTAGATCTTTATCTATAATGGTGATAAAGTTTCGTCTACTCGGATCTTGATTGAGCTGTGATTTTGTATTTTGTTTTAGCATTTTTGTATTTTGTGTTTTTTTATTTATTTATAATACAATACATTTAGTATAGGTGGATAAAGATTGACAACTTCTAAACTTGAGGTGGAAAGCGTTTTGAAAGAGTCACAGATTTATTTATTGTGTAACTCGATTTTTATATCATTTGTGTAGCTATGTGCACGAGGAAATTTCTCAGTAATCCTTAATAGAACAATAATTTGAGTATTTTGTTTGCCGTAATAGACATTTTGTTATCTTGAACATAGTATTTCTATCATATATACAATATAATATTCATTGAGTTGAATGAAATTACCATCTTTGTTTCAAATAAAAAATTATTAGATGATAAGAGTTCAATCTTTATCATTTTCCTATTTTACTGATTCTCCTTCTAATACAATTTTGTCGTCATCCATACTAATAACATAACCATATAATAAGTTATTACTCAAAATACTCAATGACTTGTGAAAATTTAATTAAAAGAATAAATAACAACGACGTAGAAAAATGAGGCAACAAATTTCAAACTCAAATTATAGAGGGAGATTACGTAATGATGTAAAAAGAAAATATCACTTATACAAGTAAATTAATAATATGAGATTTTTTTTCGCAAGCATTTCATAGCTTGGATCTGTTCTATACAACTTTTAGTACGATTCAGTCAATCCCATGTACGCGGAATATACGGATAATTTACCTTGTTAGAATTCTTGCTTTAATCAAATTCATTATTAGCTAAAGAAAGGAAATAAAATGATGTGGTGTATATAATAAAGTGCACACAAAAACAAAAAAGTCATGATCACAGACTCTCAGACTCACAGTGGCTGGCTAATCCTTCAAAGAAATAGAGGCCACCAACGTGGCAACTTTGAACAGCACGTCTAATCACACCGCTCCTTTCCTTTTCTTTCTTGGTTTCATCCTAATTTAGGCAATTATAAATAGGCACACACCTTTTTTGTTTTTTTGGTTGGAGATGAAGCACTTCTGTGATGTTGGACATAAATTACAAGAAAAGACGTTGCAAAAAATTATAAATAATATATAAGACCTAAAACAGTGGACAAGATATTATAACCCCAGTAGAGTTGTCAAAAAGGCTGTGCCGGCTAAGTAGAGTTGTCTAAAAGGTTGTGTTGGGGCCCTTCTAACTCTAGGCCCGCCACGGGTTTAGGCTGGGTCAAGCACGACTTTGTTCAAAACATGATCATGTCTGGGTCGGGCATAAAGGGGCCTGAGGGAAGATCCTCAGGCCCAATCCTGGCTCCGGCCCTTGTCCATAAGGGCCAGGGCCAGGCCCAAGCCCAGGCGCGTCACGGGCCGACCCTGATCCTTTTCATGCTGGTGAAGCTTAACGGTTTAATTCATGGCCGTTGAGCATGTAGCGGTCGACCGGATTGCACTGGATTCACATTTATTATCATATTTAATGAAAAAATGAAATATATCATATGTTCCTAAAAGATGTGATTTTATTGAATTGAAATAATATGAATAAGTACACATAAATGACTAACTCGTTAAAAATCTTGCCAAGTAAAACCCGTGGAGAGATCGGGACAAAACCTTAGCAAAGGAAAAATGACTGCAGTATACAAGGATAATTAATTTTCACTGTGGCCAAATTGCTTCCAGAAGATTATGTTATGTCTAAGTTTGAAAAATAGTCTAGAAGTGTATCATTTGTATAATGTTGTTTCGTCTTCTTGCATCTTCCTAGTCTTTCACGTACATTAGGCCCTCCGAGATATCTGGGTATATTATGCTCCTCTTATCGTTAAGAATTCAATTGCTTGCACTAGATGCTTGCTCTGGTGCTACTATAGACACTGGAGTTTTCAAAATGTCATGTGCTATAATGGACAATGTTAGAAAACGATCTTGCTTGCTCTTCTAGCACTGTAAGATGTCTAGTTTGTACAAAATTTGACTTAAAATATTTGACTAGTTCTGAAGACGATCCATGTGTTGATGATGATCCCCATGCTTTCTCTTTTCTCTTCAAGAATCTCCACGATGAACCTTCAGGCCTCGAACTGTTCTTTGACGTCAAAGTTGACTGTTGTTGTTGTTGTCTGTTCCGTATTTTTTTTTCATAAAATGCAAACAATTGTTCTAACATTTTCCTTGCATCATCAATGGTTAGTTCCATATCAATACATAAATTATCTGTTGTAGTAGACATCAAAAATGTTATCCCATCTAATCCACATCTAGAATCTAAAATTGTTGCTAATGCATATAAAATAAGACAACCGGCCCAATAACTTTTAAATTTTCTTTCCATATCATTTACGATGGGTGTAAAAAGATCAGTATCCCTATAATAAGCAAATGTTTCAGAAATATTAAATAATTGATGCAAAGCAATATGAGCAGTAAGATAATACAAATCAGAAAGTAATTCGGTATTATTGTAGAATACTTCTAAGAATTTAAAAAAAAGTACTCATCAATCTTCCAATCTGCATCATAAATAAATGCTCACCATGCTTACTGTTCACATATGTATTAATTATCTATTGATAAGGATTAACAGTTTTCAACATTAAGTAGGTGGAGTTCCACCTATGTCGAACATTTGTTGGAAACTTTCTTGGCCTCATATGGCTATTCCTGCAATATTGGCTAAATTTTTAGAGCCGAGCTCCCGAACTAGAGATGAAAGATAACGCCTCTCTAATTTTAGTTAGATGATAAGATATAGATTCAATACCAGCTTGGACTACTAAGTTTATGATATGACATGCACAACGTTGATGAAAAAATTCTCCACCAAAAGGTGGTTTTAAATTTACTTTGAACATGTTGATAGTAGTTGTGTTTGTTGATGCATTATCAAAAGTAATGGTTAAAACTTTATCTTTAATGTCATAAAAATTAAAAATTTCCATAATAGTAGAAAAAATAGCATTTGCATTATGTTGAAAATGACATAAATGAAAATCAATAATTCACTTTTTTAAAACCCAATCCCCGTCAACATAATGAGTCGTGACGCATAAATAACCAGTTTTATTACAACCCTCCCAAAGATCATATGTACAAGAGACTATAGCATTAAAAGACTTAAAATTATCAACAAGTGATTGTCTCATTACATAAAAAATTTTAATGTAATAAGCTCTAGTTGTGTTTTTACTAACCCTTTTAAATTGTGGATAAAATGCAGTCTGAACAAATTCTTCAAATGCTGCATCATCTGCAAAAGACAATGGTAATTCGACACTAGCTAAAAATTTAGCTAGTGCCTCACGAGCACGTTGAGCATCATATGAAAAATTTGTAAACCTTGATTTGTGAGTGAAAATGTTTGTTGGCGGGAGTCTACACTACTACCTTGGTGTAATGATAGACATGCTTTTTAATGTCTATCCAGATGGCCAGTAGCCTCACATTTTTTGTTGGAAAAGTGTTTTTTTTAGTAAAAGTAATAATTTCATAAATGAGTCGTTATTTCTAAACGAGATTCAATATGTGAGAGAAGAATAATCTTTTACCAAACACCTATTTTCTTTCTTCTAAGAATTATTACAGGTTTCAATTGTTTCAAAAATTTGATCTTTGGAAATGTTTATCGTGTGTCGCGCTAATGGGGTATGAGAGATGAAGAGTAGAGATGACAGAGAAAGTTAGAAGGATAGAGAATATGAGAGTGAGAGTATTATAGCAATTATTTAAGGGAAATGAGATAAATACCTTTTAGAATGCATGGGTCCATATTTTTATCCATTACTCTTGATTAATATCTTTTTAGTCAAGTAATCATATTAGTCAAAAAAAGTATTAATTAAGAGTAAAGGCTAAACATCTAGACACATGCACTTTAAAAGTAAGTTCAACAATTTTATTATTTTGAGTGACAAAACTAGCTAAGGCCCAGAGGGGGCTGCAGTCCCCCTAGGCCCAGCTAGCTATTTTACTGCTCTTCTAAAAATTGTTATTTTGTCCTATTTTTTCTTATTTAGCCCCCTCTAAAATTTTTCATTTCTAAATTATATTGAAAATTTTAAAAGTTTTTATTTATATCCTTTAGTTTAATGCAAGATTTATATTATATTACCCCTTTAAAATCTTTCTAATTCTATATTTTATGTAAAATACTAATATATTTTCATTTATACTATCACTTTTTATTTCTAATAATTCTCTATTACACAATTAATTTACTTTTAAATTTTTGTTTAATTCAAGCCCCTCCTGAAAATTTTTATGGCTTTGTCACTGATTGTTTTGTACGAGAGTAGGGTAATTAGAATCATAGGTGAATAATTATTTATCTAATTACTAGATTGTTCTTTTTACTACTTTTTTAAAGGATATAATAGTCTTTTAAAAACTTTAACAGATCCATTAGTGTAAGGATGCAACATGGTGGATTTGGAAGGAGAAAGTCTCCTTTTTCTCTTCTTTATAACCAGACAAAGGATTTAGATTTGAGACTTTTCTCTTATCCTTTCCTTTTTCAATCTCTCCTTCCTGTCAAACATATTTTAGGGTGACATGAACCTGTTAAGAAAACAATGATATTATCACTACTCTAAAACCGATCCTACATGGGATCTCATCACCGCATCATCTTTTAGACAACAAACAATGTTTTTCTCGTAACTCGAATTAAGAACTTGAGTTGTAAATTGAATTTTATGTGATAAAAAATGTTATAATAAACAAAAAATAAAGTCGAATTTAAATTTTTATCAGAGAAACCATTATAATAAAAAAACTTGAGTTGTGATTCTAATTATTAAACAACATATTGACTTTCAATATATATAGTGACTTTCACCTTTCATGATATTAAATTACGTAATAATTACTATTGCAAGTTTGATTTTTTCTATTTATAAAATATTTTAAATTCTTTTGCTATATTTTAGTATTATTAGTAAGGCAATGCCTAACTTATATGTCAATGTTAAAATTAACATTTGGTAAAGAAAACCATTATCTATTATATGTTATACCTACTGTCAAATTTAGTGCTAAAATCATCTTTAACGCAATACCAATATTAATGTTGTACTTGATACTAGATGTAAAAAATGACATATTTAATGTGTTATTCTATTTTATTTGTCATTTTTAATGATATATTTGTTAGTTTTGATTCTAAAAAGTTATATTAACCTCTGACACTTATAAAAATAATATTTTAATTTCAGATTATTTATAAAATTTCTCTCTGAATTATACTCTTTATAACACTTTGCATCCCAATCTTTAAAATGTAACATCAGTTCTCTCTAAACAATAAAATGTTAATAAAAAAAGCTCCATTCGTTAAATTTTTAACAAAAATTAACATTTAATTAATTATTTTAAGAATGTTTTGGTAATTGTATGATTTGAAATTTAATTTGAAATTAAAAATAATTTAAATTTAGACTTTTAATTACAAAATATCCATCATGAATGTAAGTTAAAAATTTTATGAATTTTTTTTATAGAATTAAAAATTTATGAAGTTGTTTTGAACAATTTTTTACGTTAAAATAGCAAATGAAAAATTAAAAACCATTTTATTGTTTTTAAAAAGGAACTATGTTTGTGAGGTGTAGGATTTATTGTGTCATTGGCAGTGAAGAAGATTTATTTTATCTTTTTATTATATTATATGTAAATTAGACTAAAAAATTAGGGTTAGTGGGTAAAATAGTAATTATACTCTAAATTGTTTGATAACAACTGTTATTTATGTGACACGTGTCAAAAACTGTTAAATTACTTAACGAATGAGGCATTTTTGTTAACGTTTCATTATTTAGAAAGAACATAATTTACATTTTAAAGGTCAGGAGGTAAAATACCATTACAAGAGGCATAGTTTAGAGAAAATTTTTGTAATTAATCTTTTAATTTTAAGATTTAAATATGAAAATTTTATAATGATTAAATGAAAAAGTCAATACATAAACCAAGAATAATCAAATACTAAAATTTAATATATGCTGTAATCGATGCCAAATTTATCATAGAAATTTATTTTTCATTTAGCAAAACAAATGATAATCCTGTTATTGAATAAATAATAGTACTATAACTACATAGAGTTATTATTATAGTAAGTGTACCACATCATTTTAAATACAATATTAAACACAAATTTATGAAGGACAATAAACCAACTCACTTGAAAGTTTTTTTTTTTTTTTTTTTTTTTTTGGTACGTACAAAAAGCAATGTACAAGCCCACCGGGCAGATTGACCAGAAGAACTTTCGAATTGAAGAGAAATGAATTTATAAATAGACTCCATTAAATTACAATATTCAGACAATTGCACACTGAAAGACTGAGGTTGGCCGTTGATTTTTTTAACTTGAAAATCCAAGTTCTTTAACAAGTCCAATTTCCAACCAAGAGCATGATTATTTATTGCAGCTCTCTTGGTGACTGTAATATTATGCTATCAATTTCCAACCATTTTTTAATTATTATTATAATTTCCTTTTCAATCATTTGTCTTGAGCGAAAGTCACACGTATGCTAATTTGGTTTGTTTTCATGAGATCATGAAGCAACTAATTTCTCTTACTTATATTTTTAAAGCGAAGATTTCCACAACCTTCATTTAAAAAAAAATGAATAAAGCAATATCTCGTGTTTGTAGTTTATTGCATAATAACACTAATTTTGTTTTATTTTTTTCCATCTCACATCAGATTCTTAGAACAATTATACAGTAATTACTAACAATTGTGATAATTTATTAAGAAATTGTAGTAAATAAGAGATTTTTGAAACTAATTAAGTAAATAGTATGTGTTAAAACTATTTGAAATAAATAGCAATTTACGTGGTAAATGATTTATTTACGACTGATAAAAAATAACTTACGTAGTAAAAATTTAAAAAATCTTTATTTACATAGAAAAAAATTCTTTTTACCAGTCGTGAAAATTTGCATGAAAAAATATTGTTACTAGTCATAAATGAACAATTTACTGACCAGTAATAAAAATAAAATTTACGTGAAAAAATATTTTTACTATCCGTAAATGAACCATTTACACGGTAAATGATTCATTTATCACAAAAACTGCTATTTTCTACCTTCCTCTAATTTATTTGATAAAAATAGTCCATCTTTTTTACTACTTTGCACTAAATATGAAAACATAAATGAATAATAAGCTCTTTATGAAAAAACTAATCAATAATAAGTTTATCTAGCATCCTTATAAATTTAATCAATTTTTAATTAAAAATGCAATTAGACTATTAAATACATTTTTCCTTGCAATAATTGTGTAGGGGACTATTTCCACCCACAGAAAATGGCCTGGAGAATTAAACATGTTTAATTATGCTAATTGTGATTTATTAGTGTGCATAATTTAATTTTTTTAATTAATCAAGAAATTTTAACTTACTTTCAATATTTACAATTCCATCTGGAAGTAGGTGGAAATACGTACTTCCTTCCTTTTCTTATCTTTTCTTTTTCTTTCCTTCCTTCCTCTTATTTTCTCTCATTCTCTCTCTCTCTCTCTCATACTCTCACTCTCTCTCTCTCTGTCTCTCTCTCTCTCTCTCTCTCTCTCTCTCTCTGACTCCCTAAACTCTCTCTCTCTCTCTCTCTCTCTCGTCTCTCCCCTGCTCTCTGTCTCTCTCTTTCTCTTCTCCATTCTCTTTGTCTCTCTCGCTTCTCTAAGCGGATTTGGATTCGAATCTAAACCAAAAAGGAGATTTTCAAGAAGTTTTCAATATCAAAACAAAGATCAAGGTAAATTCTTTGAAAACTTACTCTTAAATCTCGAATCTTACTTTGGTGAAACTTGATTTTTGTTTAGTTTTTGAGGTTTTGGTTTTAACTTGATTTTGAATGGATTTTCGTTGAAATCATGTTAGAATTTGAGGGTTTTTAATTCTTTGGACCCCATTTGATGATTGAAACTTGGTTTTGTTGAATCCCCATGAAACTATCTTGAAATCGAATATGAAATTGCAGGTTTTGGCAATTTTCTTCATGATTCAACCATTTTTCTCGGCCTGACAGAACCCCACCGGTCGACCCGTCACCACTCCACCGGCCGACCGGTGGAGTAATATTTCTTTGTCACCAGTCGACCGGTGCACACTAAATCTGACCTAAAATACTCAAAAATCTTGTTTTGACCTGAATTTCAATGGAGAACCAAATCAACTTCATTTGGGAATGTAAAGTAAGTGGATTAGCCACATTAATCCTTGTTTCTATTCCATTTCTTTTGATTGAATTCTGAATATCAAAGAATCACGATTTGAATTAAGAAATTGTTTATGAACTTTGATTTTAAGTCAAGGCACACTAGTGTGATACAATTGAATATAGTTAAGCTAGATTGTTTAGAGGTTAGGTCTAAACTCTAAATATTTTGGTGACAAAGCTAGCAGCGTGATCAACTATTGAGCTTCAAAGACGAGTGAGGCTAGGACGACGAGAAGGTAGCCATAGAATCGGTATCCAAGAGGTAGATGTTCTTGTCCATATCCTTGTTAGCCTATTTTAAATGTATTTGGCCTATGAAAACGTTTTAAAGATAAAAACGTATTTGAAATCATTGAAATCTAAAGAAGAGTTTTATAAGATATTTTCTTAAAATAAGATGTTTTAAGAAATGGTAACAATGCTGATGGCCTAGAGATCGGGATATGGAGATCGTATCCTTGGGGGCAAGTCCCGAAACCCGTACGGGTCACTACGGTGGTATTTGGCCTTGTAATAATGGTTGTAAGTAATTTATCATTAAATTACTTGCTGATGCCTGAAATCAGAAATTTAAGTTTATTTTCCCTTCGGAAAAAAGGATGTTTGGTTCCATATGACATGTTCAGATATTGTACTTCTATTTACTTATTTAGTTTTATAAATTATATCCTACTGGGCCTTTCACTCACTTTTCTATGTTTTATGAATTTAAACCCCTCCCAGGCGACGCTAGAAGTAGTACTGAGTAGGTGGTGAGTACCGGTGATGTGAGTCGATCCGCAGAAGTGAAGAAGTGGTGGTTTATTTCCTTCATTGTCATATATTCTTAAGGCATGTATAAACTTTTTGCATTGTAACCTTAAATTCTACTAGACTGTGGTTGATGTCAGCACATTTCATTTATGTATTTGTTTATGTATGCACAATGTGAAAACCGTGTGGATGTTGGAGGCTGACTTTTGAAGTGGATTTGACCTTGATTTTGTAAAGTCTGCCTCACTCTTTTCTTAAAAACTCACTTTTTTTAAAATAGTGGGGTTTGTTTGGAAATTCTTAAATGTTTTATCCTTGAAAATGATTTTACCATTATTATATGTTTAACCACTTTCTTAATCCGTATTTAATTTTTAAACAAGCCTCCAAGTCATTAACCCCTGTTTGGGGGCGTGACAAGTCCTGGTATCATAGCCCTAGTTTTAAGAACCTTGAGATTGTGCATACATGAATGCCATCAGAAAACCACTAAACAATCTATTTTCTTTTCAGTCAAGAAAGTGCCACCTCGTCGTAGAGCCACTAATCTGTCGACCATACCGAATGAGGAGTTCATGGATGCCATGTGTGGCGCCCCTCCTATGAGGCCGCCACTGTAACTTAAACTTTAACTTGTACTTACTGGGGTTTCTTAAAAATTGCAGAACATTTTTTTTTTTTTTTTTAATATAAGAAAGAATACTTTCATAATTTGTAACAATAATTTCAAATAAGTGAATCACTAAATTTCTTAAAGCTTTTCTTAATTTCAGTTAAGATAAAACGTTCTAAAAATATCTTTCAAACAGAGCAGCATTTGAACTCTTATTTCAAATACTCTTTAAAAGCCTTTCTAAAACTAGCCAATTCAATCAGGCCATTTAATTTTGACTTTAAAACGGATTTCGTGAGAAATCTTAAATTCAAGTACATCTTAAAGCCCTTTTAAAATCAATCGTTTAAATCGTCATGTTTAAAATTTGTTTATTTGTTGCATG
>NW_010360565.1:691566-693420 GCF_000414095.1 Morus notabilis | reverse complement strand
CGTGCCTGATCTTATCCTCAATTATTTCCTCTAAACAGATTAAATTTATACTGATTAGAGGTAATTAGTTTAGCTCACGTAAGTTAATCTACTACTTACAGTCCAATATTAATTTCTGAATAATTCAATATTGTTTTATATTCTTACTCGCGTAATATTTCAAACTGTTTCAAGTCTTAAAATTAATTTTAGACTGAACAAATTCTAAATTTTAATTTTCTGTATTCTATCCCGAGAATGACGTTTCTGACAGTGTCAACTCCCGAGCTCATATTGTATCCATCTACTATAGGTATTTATCTTATGACTTTAACCTAACTGTCTAACAATTAAGGATTTTTTTCTTCTTTTAAAATGCCAGTGCGTTTTTTTTTATACGCCGCTAACATCGTGCTGTGCTTAGAGATTCTTGAAATTAAGATTCTCAAACTATACTTGTACTGAAAATTATTCCGCCTTAAAATACTGCGAGAATTTAGCGATCGAATTTACTTGATCGAAACATGAACTTAACATGAAATTTGCTATAGAATTTAGGAATACATATATTAATTCCATAAATCCTCCATTCACAATATAACATAATATTTTCTAAGAAAATCCTTGGCTTAAAAATACATGAATTGTATTATTTAAGGTCTGGAATTTTCTCAGTCATTACACCATGTATGCTGCTTTTCAAAGGATGGCTACACGAGCCCAAAATGATCATCTGACAGAGGACATGAAGCAAAGGTATTTCCGTGAGTTTAGACGTGGATCAATCCTCACGTTCAATAGTGAAGGTGGACCACAGGAGGCTGAATATTGGTTCGAATTGATCTCGAAACACCTGAATACAATGGGAGTACCTGATGAGTACCGAGTGGAGTTTGCAGCATATAAGTTTGAAGGACAAATCAACACTTGGTGGAAACAGGTCAGGAGCCTACATAATGTAAGGACTATGACTTGGGAACAGTTCGAGGAACTCTTGAATTAATAGTATTTTCCCCAAAACTACCGTGACGAGAAAGTAATATAGTTCATGGTGTTGGTTCCCGAATCGAATTCGGGTGTAGAAGCGTGGGGAAAGGCGGATCGTGTATAACGAAAATTTTCATAAAACTTTTGAGATACTCTATAGATTATATTAATTTATGCATGAATAAATTAATCGCATTAATTTACATCAAGAATTCAATCTGGAAAAATACCTGGAAGCCGACTCGGATGATAACTTGAATTCTTTGACCACGAACAGTCCTTATTCCAAGTTTGTGTTTAGAATACCAAAGTCTTCCACGTCAATTCCTTGATTCCATGTAGACGTGTAAGTGGGCACACGTGAGACAAAAATAGATTTCTTAAACACTCAAATTTCCACAAACACCAACGCATGCACGATGTGGAATTTTTGTAGAAAAATATTTTCTCTCTCTTTTGCTAATGAGAAATTCGGCTACACTGTGTTAGGGCAGAAAAAATTCTTCAAAAATTGTGTCCACAATTTTCTATCATTCTCATATTTAAAGAGTAGAAGTCAAACTTCAAAACAGAATCAAATCCTTATCTCCAATTTTGAATTTTGAACAAAAAATCCCTTCCCCTTATCTCCAATGTGGCTGGCCACCCTAGGGTTTCCTAACCCTGTGTGTGGTGCCAATTCAGATAGGGAAGGAAGAGAAAAATCATCCTTTATCCTGTAGTCCAATTTTGAGTCAAATTCAAATTCCAATTTAAGTCAAACTTAAATTAATTTAAATTCTAAATTGAACAACTTATCAAATAAGTTTAAATGGATAAATCTAGATGTGTTCAAATTCAAATTTAAATAATCACATTATTTAAATAATAATTAATTCTCAATTAATT
>NW_010360565.1:686478-691271 GCF_000414095.1 Morus notabilis | reverse complement strand
GTACCATTGATTCTGTAATGGATAGTGATTCATAAAACACATTCATGAACCAGAGTGCTCTTACTAATCCAAGTACCGAATCAACACTCAAGAGAATTATTTATCTACTTCTTTCTCAAGAAGGAATGGATTCCATCTCATATAATAACATTCCCAGCTACCTATTTCATTATGTCTCCAAAATACAAGGAATAGGATTCAGGATCTCGGAATCCGTACCAAGTAAATCGAAAGACATAAATCCATAAATAGGAGTTTGCTAAGAACTCAAGATTAAGATCATCCTATATATGACCATCGGTAGACTCAATTAGAATTTCTATGCTTAACGGAAATTATTAGAAATTCATATTGTGTCTTTGTCCTTGTTCCACATAATCTTATTATGTGAAATACACTCGTTCAATATCTCGCCATATTAACAGTGCAGATAACACCGCTCCATTCTAAATGGGAATGACATGTATTAATAATGTTTTAATTAAAGATTCTGAACTTTAATTAAATTCATCATGAACAATGTTTTTTATTATTATCCTTAAACACTATCCTCTCGTATATAACACTTCTATACTATGTTTAAGGTTACATAAACAATCACGGAATTTTCATTTGATATTCATAAAATATTCATAAATATATGCACATAAAATGATTAATAAACTCTTTTATTAATTAAATAATAAATATCCTATTACATCTCATGCTTCTAGGATACTATTCCCAACACATGGGTCTACAACAAGGGGACATGACTGTAAGAGAGTATGAAGCTAAGTTCAACGCCTATCCTGATTTGCCCCTTCCTTGGTGAAATCGGAGAAGATGAAGTGTCTCAAGTTTGAAGGTGGCCTTAAAAGTATGATCCAGAGATCGTTAGTAGCTCTAAGGATTTACGTCTACCGAGACATGATGGCCGCAATGATAACTATTGAGTAAGACAACTTGGCCTATCTTCAAAGTAGAGAAGCCATGAGCAGGGCATCAGGAGGACCTCAACAGAATACTAGGAAGAACCACAACCAAGGATAAACTAGTAGGGATACAACGGGTGGGATTAGTGGTTCTTTAAGAAGTAGTGAAAGTAGACCTTACAGGTATAGCTATCGTCACTGTGGACAACCCAGGCACTTAAAGAGGAAATACCCCAACAGGAACAAGTCACCATCCCAACAGACTCAAAGGGAAAACAGGGCCGACCTCAGCAATTTGTGTCACCCTTCCAGCCACAAGTGCCAGCTCTGCATCAGATGCCATTTCTTCCTGCACCGGCTTACCATCCATCGAACTACTCACAATTCTGAACTCAGGCTTTGGGAACAGTACAATCTCCTCCGACCCAACAGTACAGGCCAGGAAATCAGATGTCTAACAACAATAACAAAATAAAAGGAAAGGCATAAGGTCACTCTTATGCCATGGCAGGTGGCAGCTCTCGAGCACAAGTAGGGAATGCAGTTATTGAGGGTATGATTCATATATCACATTCATTAGCCCACGATTTGTTTGATATGGGTGCCACTCATTCTCTAATATCTAAATCATTTGCAAAAACTTTGGGCCTAAAACTCGAGAACTTAGAAACTCCCATGTTTTTCAATTCACCACTAGGATGTGTGGAAGTATCCACCATATGTAAATCGTGTGAAATCATGATCGGGGGTAAATGAGTGAGAGCTGATTTAATCATTTTGTCCATGAATTTATTTAATGTGGTGCTCAGAATGAACTAGTTTTTGAGGTACGGTGCAGTTGTTGATCGCCACCGTAGGAGAGTGACTCTCATTACCAGTTAGCGCTAGTCACTTATCAAGGGGGCATAAACCCAATTTTGGAAGAACGACTGTTGAATCGCAGTCTTAGAGGACGGTGAAACCTAGCATGCTTCTCCTTCATTTTCACTTTAGATGGTGAATTCGACATTACCGGAGAAAATACCAAAATCCCCGTAGTGGATGAGTACGCGGATGTATTTCCTAAAGAATTGTCTGGTTTACCACCTGATCGAGAAATAGAGTTTTGCATTGATCTACTTCCGGGAACGGCTCCGATTTCTGTCACTCCTTACCGAATGGCACCTACCGTGATAAAAGAGTTAAAGAAGTAACTCGGTGAGTTAGCAGAAATGGCTATATCAAAAACAGTACCTCCCCATAGGGCACACCTGTTCTATTTGCGAAGAAGCACGACGGATCTCTCTATTTGTGTATCGACTATCGACAGTTGAACAGAGTGACTGTGAAGAATAAGTATCCATTACCAAGGATTGATGAGTTATTCGATCAGTTGGGTGGATCACGGTATTACTCTAAGATTGATTTAAGATCGGGATACTATCAACTTAAGGTCAGTGAGGAAGACATTCTGAAAACTGCTTTCAGAACCCGATATGGACACTTCGAGTTTCTTGTGATGCCTTTTGGGTTAACAAATGCTTCGACAGCCTTCATGGACTTGATGAATAGAGTCTTCTGACCCTACTTGGATTAATTTGTGATAGTTTTCATCGATGACATCCTAGTTTATTCAAAGACCTGGGAAGACCACGAGCAACACTTAAGGATTGTTCTCCAGACTCTTCGTGAGCATCAACTCAATGCTAAAAAGGAGAAGTGTGACTTCTGGTTAACGGTGGTCAAGTTTCTTGGACATGTTATATCTAGACAAGGAATTTCAATTGATCCTTTAAAAGTTGAAACTGTGCTACAATAGGAACGACCGAAGAATGTAACCAAAATCTGAAGTTTCCTAGGACTTGCAGAGTATTATTGACGCTTTGTAAGGATTTCTCAAGCATTGCTGCTCTAATGACTTGATTGACCAAGAAAGAAATCAGATTTGAATGATATGCTGACTGCAAACACACTTTCTAAGAATTAAAGACCAGATTGACAAGCGCACCAGTCTTGACCATATCAAGTAGCAAAGTGTCGTACGAGGTATAGTCTGATGCGTCAAGATGAGGAGTTGGATGTGTTCTGATGTAAGGAGGACGTGTTGTAGCTTACGCATTGCGCCAACTGAAGCCTCACGAGCAGAATTATTCCACGCATAACTTAGAGCAAGCTGCAATGATATTCACCTTAAAGATATGGAGATGTTATCTCTATGGAGCGAAATTCCAAATCTTCTCCGACCATAAGAGTTTGAAGTACTTGTTTACTTAAAAAGATTTAAATCTGAGACAAAGAAGATGGATCTAGTACATAGAGGACTATGACTTTACTCTACAATATCATCTTGGAAAGGCCAACATGGTAGCAGATGCTCTTAGCAGAAAGACGTTAAGAATTTTTGCATATTTGGCTTTGGAGGATTAGAAAAGAACAGAGATAGTAGGCAATTATGATCTTCAGTATTATGGGGATTATAACCAAGCTATGGTTTACAACTTAGTTTTTGTGACAACTCTTGTACAACAGATCAAGCAAAACCAATGGCAGGATTCGCATCTTCAAGGAGTTTGGACTCGAGTTCAAAATGGAGAACAACTGGATGGTTGGAATATCTGAGAAGATGGAACGCTCTACTTCAGAAACCGCTTAGCTATTCCTTAGGTGGATGAGATAAAGAAGATAGTCCTTCACGAGGCTTATAAATCATGATTTGCCATACATCTTGGGAGTACCAAGATGTATCAGGATCTCAAAAGGGAATATTGGTGGAGAGGTATGAAGAAAGATGTTCACCAATATATGTCAGAATGTGTAACTTGTCTCCGAGTCAAAGGTGAAGACCGAAAACCTGCTAGAAAACTACAACCTCTTCTTGTTCCTGGATGGAAATGGGAACACATCATGATGGATTTTCTTATAGGATTACCTAAAACTGAACAACGACATGATGTTATCTGGGTCGTTATGGATAGGCTGACGAAGTCTGCATACTTCATACCATTTCATGTAACGTATTCCAGGAAGATTCTGTTAGTTCCCGAATCGAATTCGGGTGCGGAAGCGTGGGGAAAGGCGGATCGTGTATAATAAAAATTTTCATAAAACTTTTGAGATACTCTATAGATTATATTAATTTATGCACGAATAAATTAATCGCATTAATTTACATCAAGAATTCAATCCGAAAAAATACCTGGAATCTGACTCGAATGATAACTTGAATTCTTTGACCACGAACAGTCCTTGCTCCAATCTTTGTGTTTAGAATACCAAAGTCTTCCACGCCAATTCCTTGATTCTACGTAGACGTGTGTGTGGGCACACGTGAGACAAAACAGGTTTCTTAAACACTCGAATTTCCACAAACACCAACGCATGCACGATGAGGAATTTTTTGGAGAAATATTTTCTCTCTCTTTTGCTATTGAGAAATTCGGCCACCAACTTTTAGGGCTGCATAAATGTTTCAAAAAATTGTGTCCACAATTTTCTACCATTCTCATATTTAAAGAGTAGAAGTCAAACTTCAAAACAGGATCAAATCCTTATCTCCAATTTTGAATTTCGGAACAAAAATCCCTTCCCCTTATCTCTAAGGTGGCCGGCCATATTAGGGTTTGCTAACCCTATGTGTGGCGCCAATTCAGATAGGGAAGGAAGAGAAAAATCACCCTTTATCCTGTAGTCCAATTTTGATTCAGATTCAAATTTAAATTTAAGTCAAACTTAAATTAATTTGAATTCTTAAATTGACCAACTTATCAAATAAGTTTAAATGGATAAATCTAGATGTGTTCAAATTCAAATTTAAATAATCACATTATTTAAATCATAATTAATTCTCAATTAATTATTTTTTGAGTATTTAATTTTAGAATTCCGTAATTCTAAAATTCC
>NW_010360565.1:683982-686392 GCF_000414095.1 Morus notabilis | reverse complement strand
TTTAATTAATTAATTAATTCTATTAATTCCAATAGTTACTCCACTATAAACTTGGAATTGAACTCTCGAAATTATAGACATTAATTACTTCTAAACTGCGAAGTGTCCATTTGATATAGTCATTACATATAGATCAATCCTCCATAAATAATTCATAATTAGAGTCAGGTATAATCCGTTAACCTCTCTAATTATATATGCATCCTTGAGTACCATTGATTCTCTAATGGATAGTGATTCATAAAACACATTCATGAACCAGAGCGCTCTTACTAATCCAAGTACCGGAGCAATACTCAAGAGAATCATTTATCTACTTCTTTCTCAAGAAGGAATGGATTCCATCTCGTACAATAACATTTCCAGCTACCTATTCCATTATGTCTCTAAAATACAAGGAATAGGATTCAGGGTCTCAGAATCCATACCGAGTAAATTAAAAGACATAAATCCATAAATATGAGTCTGTTAAGAACTCAGGATTAAGATCATCCTATATATGACCATCGGTAGACTCAATCAACATTTCTATGCTTAACAGAAATTATTAGAAATTCATATTGTGTCTTTGTCCTTGTTC
This sequence comes from Morus notabilis, assembly GCF_000414095.1. NCBI lineage: Eukaryota > Viridiplantae > Streptophyta > Magnoliopsida > Rosales > Moraceae > Morus > Morus notabilis. The sequence goes on along the minus strand of NW_010360565.1, from coordinate 685,812 downwards.
CAGATAATCTTATTATGCGAAATACACTCATTCAATATCTCGCCATATTAACAATGCGGATAACACCGTTCCATTCTAAATGGGAATGACATGTATTAATAATGTTTTAATTAAAGATTCTAAACTTTAATTAAATTCATCATGAACAACATTTTTTATTATTATCCTTAAACACTATCCTCTAGTATATAACACTTATATACTATGTTTAAGGTTACATAAACAATCACAGAATTTTCATTTGATATTCATAAAATATTCATAAATATATGCACACAAAATGATGAATAACCTCTTTTATTAATTAAATAATAAATATCCTATTACATCTCATGCTTCTAGGACACTATTCCCAACAGATTCTAGGAGAGTTATACCTAGAGCACATTGTTACACTCCATGGAGTGTCGTTATCCATCACGTCAGATCGTGATACTCTCTTCAATGTAAAGTACTAGAGAAGTTTCCAAGAAGCCATTGGGATCAAATTGAATTTCAGCACCGCCTTTCATCCTCAGACTGACGGACAATCTGAAAGAGTCATTCAAATTTTAGAGAATATGTTTCATGCTTGCATTCTAAATTTTGGTAGAAACTGAAAGAAGTATCTCCATCTAGCTGAATTTGCCTACAATAATAGCTATCAAGATAACATTAAAATATCACCATTTGAAGCATTGTATTGTAGACCTTGTAGATCACCAGTTTATTGGCTCGAGCCAGATAATCGACTTACTCTTAGACCAGATGACATCTAGGAGAACAATGAGAAGATAGTCATTATTCAGGAACGATTACTGACACTTCAGAGTCATCAGAAGAGCTGAGCTGATCGAAGGTGTAGACCTTTAGAATTCTAAGTGGGCGACTATGTCTTATTAAGGGTTTCAGATCACGTAATGAGTCAGTGTTATCGCTTATCGTCTCGCTTTGCCACCCGAATTGTCTCATGTACATGACGTGTTGCATGTTTCTGTTGGGAATAGTGTCCTAGAAGCATAAGTTGTAATAGGATATTTGTTATTTAATTAATAAAAGAATTTATTCATCATTTTATGTGCATATATTTATGAATATTTTATTAATATCAAATGAAAATTCAACGAATATTTATGTAACCTTAAACATAGTATATAAGTGTTATATACAAGAGGATAGTGTTTAAGGATAATAATAAAAAACATTGTTCATAATGAATTTAATTAAAGTTCAGAATCTTTAATTAAAACATTATTAATACATGTCATTCCCATTTAGAATGGAACGGTGCTATCTGCACTGTTAATATGGTGAGATATTGAATGAGTGTATTTCGCATAATGAGATTGTGTGGAACAAGAACACAGACACAATATGAATTTTTAATAATTTCCGTTAAAGCATAGAAATTCTAATTGAGTCTACCGATGGTCATATATAGAATGATCTTAATCATGAGTTCTTAACAAACTCCTATTTATGGATTTATGTCTTTTGATTTACTCAGTACGGATTCTGAGACCCTGAATCCTATTCCTTGTATTTTGGAGACATGATGAAATAGGTAGATGGGAATGTTATTATACGGGATGGAATCCATTCCTTCTTGAGAAAGAAGTAGATAAATAATTCTCTTGAGTGTTGATTCGGTACTTGGATTAGTAAGAGCGCTCTGGTTCATGATGGTGTTTTATGAATCACTATCCATTAGAGAATCAATGGTACTCAAAGATAAAGATCTAATTAGAGAGGTTAACGGATTCTACCTGACTCTACTTATGAATTATTTATGGAGGATTGATCTATATGCAATGACTATATCAAATGGACACTTCACAGTTTAGAAGTAAT
>NW_010360565.1:636035-683341 GCF_000414095.1 Morus notabilis | reverse complement strand
ATGTGATTAATTTATTCGTGCATAAATTAATATAATCTATAGAGTATCTCAAAAGTTTTGTGAAAATTTTTGTTATACTTGATCCGCTTCCCCGCCACGCTTCCACATCCGAATTCGATTCGGCTACCAACAATTTCTATGTTTCACAAGTCTCAACCTGATCTGGAAGACAATGTATAATGGTACGACGTGCCGATTCAATATCACATGACTTACAAGGAAGCACCAATTCAAATTCTCGATCAGAAGCACGCTTCCACATCCGAATTCGATTCGGCTACCAACAATTTCTATGTTTCACAAGTCTCAACCTGATCTGGAAGACAATGTATAATGGTACGACGTGCCGATTCAATATCACATGACTTACAAGGAAGCACCAATTCAAATTCTCGATCAGAAGATGAAAAGTCTATGTCATCGTGAGATACTGTTAGTGAAAGTATTCTGGTAACACCATAGCGTTCAGGAAACAACATGGGAACTAGAAGCGACAATGCAGGAATAATATCCGCATTTGTTCTCATTTTGAGATAAGCTCTAATTTTGAGGACAAAATTATTTTAGGGGGGGTGGAGCTGTAACGATCTGGAGAATAACACAGGTTTAATTATGCTAATTGTGATTTATTAGTGTGCCTAATTTGATTTTCTTAATTAATCAAGAATTTTTAAATTGCTTTCAATATTTGCAATTCCACACCGGAAGTAGGTGGAAATACCTACTTCCCTCTTTTTCTTATATTTTCTTTTTCTTTCTTTCCTTTCTCTTATTTTCTCTAATTCTCTCTCATTTCTCTCTCTTTCTCTCTCTCTCTCAGACTCCTTGAGCTCTCTCTTGCCTCTCACTAGCTCTCTTTCTCTCTCTTTCTCTTCTCCTTTCTCTCAAGTTTGTCTCTTGATTAACGCCCAAAAGTGATGTTCACAAGCGGTCGATTGTAGCACAGAAGGGCGGTCGTATCCATTGAGAGGTAACAAAATAACAAGAAAAATTAACAGAATAAGAGCGTTAAAGAAAAATAAATAACAAGTGAATTAAAGAAAAAGAAGAGTTTTTGAGATTTTTGTTGCAAATAAAAAGTAGAGAAGATTTGTGTGGAAGAAATTTAATAACAAAAACTGTAAGGTGTCGAGAATCACTAATGCTTCGTTCACCAATTCAAGTTTTGATTCACAAAATAAAAGGACCGAATAAATTAAATCTCTATGTTGACTCTGAAAATATTATTATTACAAGTTATCCAAAATCAATAATATATCAATTTGACAATATTGCAGTAAAAGACAATTTACAAGATAATTTGAATAATAAAACAATGCATGACAGAATTACATAAGAATAGCGTGACTAAACTTATATAAAAATTGACACACAATATTTTGAAAAGTAAAAGAAAAATAGATGAGATTTAATTCATTCGGATGTTAAAGTTTACAGCACAATGAATCAAAAATCCGAATTGGGTCACTCACAAAAGTTCATCTCTAAACTCACCAAGAGAACTCTAGCCTAGCTTGCAAAACATTCTCACAAGTTCTAGAGAGAAAATATGAGACTAACAGCAAGACGACAGAAAACTGAATATTGAAAGCTTACAAAAACCTTAGGCTAACCCCTCTATTTATAGTGTTTAGAGGTTACCTATCAAATAAGGAAATAAATAATAAAAATAGAAAATTACAAAAGAAAAGGAAACAAAATAAAATTACACATAAATTAGGAGAAATCATATATTTAATTTGGGGAAGAAATCTGATAATTTGCTCTGATTTTTGGGGAAGAAATTCGGATTCAGCACAAAAGGGGCACGTGTCAAAGGTTGGCTGGAGGAAAGGAACAGATCTGCCATGTGTCATGCGCGGAGTGGGTGGAAGGAGCTGGCGCTGGGCAGTGAGGGAGACAACTGTCGCGCGCAGAGGAGAAACGCAGGCTGGCTTGAGCACCGTGGGACCCACGCGAGAACGGAATGGACGCGCTCTAATGGCCAGGCGGTGCGGGTGACGCGCGCGAGGAAAAGTGTGGAAACATGGGAAAGCTGGGCGGTAGGACCCACGGAGCTGATGCAACTTGGCAGCCTCAGCTAGCTCGGCGCGGCTCTCCCTCTCTCTGATTGGCTTGTATGGCTCGGCTAAAAGGCTGGCTCCGGGTGGTTGAAAACATGGCTTTCATGGCTTATTTTTGTGTAGCTTTTTACACTACTTTTTATTTGTAAATAATTAAGCAAAAACTAGACAAATTCTAATTAAAAATATTATGAATAAAAATAGTGAAATTGTTTAATTAAAGCTTAAATAATTTAATATTATATAAATCAAAAGCAGTATTTAGGGTGTATTTTCATGTTGTATGGTTTCGGTACTATTTTTTATCCTAGATTAAAATTAAAAGGTTTAGAAAGTGGATTAGAAAACTTAGGTTTTTAGACATCGATTGTTCTGATCAATATCCTTTAATAAAGGATAAAATATTTTCTCTCTATAGTGTTTATGAGAATAGGTTTAGAAACACCGCTTGTGGAGTACAGGAACCGCAACAAAAAGATGAAAACCTGCATTCATTCATGAATGTTTTTGGGTTGAAAAAGAAGGAGAATACTCAAACAGAAGTTGGGAATGGATCTTCATCAAGAGGTGGTGGTGGCAGCGGTGGCGGCTTCAATGAGCTTATGGCGCCTCAGTGAGAGCTTAGTAGTCGACAATAGTAGAGAAGTGTTTGATTTAGTTCAATGGTGGAGGGCACGAGCATTAACTTAGCCAGTCCTAACTTGATTGGCAATGGATATTTCTTCGATTCCAGCCTCCATTGTTTCATCCGAACAGGCCTTCAGTACGACTGGACGAGTACTTGAGGAACTCCGAAACGCATTGCAAAGGGATGAATACTTAAGGATTGGATCATGCCGATCAACGTTTACAAGATACAATTTCGCCGGCAAGCCAAGAATGGATAGATGAATTTAATAGATTAACATTTTGCCTTAAAGACGATTTTTCAGCTTCAAATTAAATTGTAATTTGTAAATCTTTAGTTGCTTTGGACATTGTAATTGTAATAATGTATATTTTGACTTTGTAATTTTACAAAATTTATAATTCGCCACAAAATGATTGCACTCTTTTTTCCTTATCAAGTTTTTATCTCGATTGAGTTTTTCTTGGTATAGTTTTTAATGAGGCAATCAATTAATAAACAAAATTAATTTTTTAAATTGTGTTAATAGTGTGGTTGATTTTAATCTTAATTATAGTTTTTATATAATTTTTATAATAAATAACTTAATAATTATTTATATACAAATACAATTAATAAATAATATTATATATATATATACACACAATATTATAAAAATTAAAACAAAATATGAAAAATATATATAAAAAATTTAGCCTTCTTCGGGCGGGCTCGGGCTGCCCTACCGGACATGGGCAGCTAAGTCTTGCCCGAAGCCCGTTTAAGGAAGATTTCGGGTTCGGACGGCCAGCTTAAATTTTTCGGGCAGGCGGGCTCGGGCAACGGGCACAAATTTGATTTTTTCGAGCGGTCGCGGGCGGCCCAACTAAAATTCCAGCACTAATGCTGACCACTGTTTTTTCTTTTTTTCTTTTTTTTTTAATTTTAAGAAACAACTTGTCATTTTAGTTGTCGTGACTGAAAATGTCTAGTAATTATACGTTTACTTTCTTTCAATAATAGACTTTTGCTTTATCAAAAGAAAAGAAAAAGCAAAAAAGATAGGGTTGTCTTAAGTTTTGACAAATATTAAAAATGCACTAAGCAATATAAAATTTCAAAAATTAGAAAGACCTAAATCCTATTTATCGAATTTTAGACTATAGCAAACTGTTTTTTTTTTTAAGTAAACATTTTCCCTGCTGTTCTTTTGTTCCTGAAAAATCCTTCTCTTTTTCTAATTCATGTTTTTGACACAATAATTTTAATTATTTCAAATGTTTTGAGAGGGGCTATGCCATTCATTGTTTGAACTCAGGACCGCAAGACTCTCCTGTAATTCACTTTTGAAAAGCAAAATTTGAATAGTGAATTTATCACTAGATTGTCCTATTGAGGCTTGTATAAAATTATAGATTACAAATTTTATAATATAAAAAACGAATTTTATCATGTTTTTTAGAAATGCTAAATAGTAAATTGTCCAAGAGCACTAAAATAAAATAAAAAAATTGTCTAGCTAAATTAGCAGAAGTCCAGATTTTTATAGGCCCCTTCTTGTGATAAAGTAATTCCCTACTGCTTTGTGGGAGCAATTAAACTATAGGTCTAAGCTAGTAACCACCAACTAGCAAGTGGAGTAATTTAGAGAACAAAAGATTTGGAATAAATAATGACTCGTTCATTTTATCGATTTGAGTTTAAAATTTTAATTTTATTACAATAAAAAGTTCTCATAAATAATCACACATAATTTTTTTTATTACAATAAAAAACTCTCACATAAAATCACATCTAAATTTAAATTAAAAACTCGAATTAACGAACTAAACGAGCTCTAAATAAAAAACAAAGAATTAAACAAAAAGCAAAAGGGCATATTTGGAAGAAAAGCTTGAAAAACCCTAGCTATCGCTCCAATCCCATGCGTCCAAAAGAGGAAAAAGAAGAAAAAGTGTCGTTTCTCTCCAACTTTCCACTTCTATCAACCGTTAACAGATCGCCACCAAAACCAGAAATGCTCACATAATAAACACCATCACCATCATCATCTCTATTACACAAAAATCTGCTGCACTCACCAAAATAATCTTGACTTTTGTACATTCAATAAGGCTCGACCACGTCACCAAACGAAAACACACGGACCTTCTAAACGCTGACGTTTTAGTACATTTCAGTAGTTTTGTCGTTTTCTTCTTAGCCTTTTTATTTGTTTTCTCCTACTACACCTCTCCGCCCCCTCCAGTAGTCCCCCTGCTTCTCTTTCTCTACCATTCCATTTTAAACGAACTTTTTCTTTTCTTCTTTTTTCTTTTTCTTTTTTTTTTTTGAGGTGCGCATTATAGAATATAGACCTCCTGATTAGGATCTGATCCAATCCGCTTCTTTTGCATCTCACACAGACACACACAAAGAAAAAAAAATTGTACTGCAACGTCGCCGTCGGATTCCTTTTCTCCGACACCATCACGCCGTCCGATCTGTCCGATACACTATCATGTGCTTCGCGTCCACCGCGCCTCCATGCTCCGACGGTCCTCGATTGGTCGTAGTCTCGATCCGTCGTCGATTCGATTGGCTGCCGTTTCTCGTTAACTACTGTGGATTCCCGCGGCGCTAATCGCAGGTCGCGGAGAGAGAGCTGGCCGCGATTCCTTCCTTGCCGTCTTCGTTTTGATTCGCTAGAGGTTTCGGCGTTTCTTCTGAGATTCGCTCTGAATCGGAGGATTAAAAAAAACGTTTCTGGTTTCGGTTTTGGTTTCGATTCGTGTTTTGTTTCGTTTCGTTTCGTTCCGGAGATTCGAAGTTGTTGAGTTGAGTTGAAGAGCTTCAAGTCTTCGAATTTGTGTACTTGAAGTTCAGCTTTGTAATTGAGAGGAGAGAGAGAGTGAGGAGAGAGATAGAGTGCGTTTTTTTTTTTTTTTTGGTCTATTTCCTTTTACGGTTTGGATTTTGAGCTATGGAGGATCGAAGGGAGAGCAGGATGAACGTTGGAATGTCCGATGTGGTGCTCGGCTGCGTAATACCTTACATCGACGACCCGAAGGACCGGGACGCGGTTTCGCTCGTCTGCAAGCGGTGGTACGACCTAGACGCTCTCACGCGCAAGCACGTCACGATCGCGCTCTGCTACACGCCGACTCCTGATCGGCTTCGGGGGGTTCGGCCACCTGGAGTCGCTGAAACTCAAAGGAAAGCCTAGGGCTGCGATGTTCAATCTGATACCGGAGGATTGGGGCGGCTACGTCACGCCCTGGGTGAGGGCGATTGCCGAGTCCTTCAATTGCTTGAGGTCGCTTCACTTTCGGCGCATGATCGTCAGGGATTCGGACCTCGAGCTCCTGGCTTCCACTCGCGGCCGCGTGCTTCAGGCGCTCAAGATCGATAAGTGTTCGGGGTTCTCCACTGATGGTCTTTTCTTTATCGGCCACTTCTGCAGGTATTAGGCCTCTAGAACTTGGCTTTCTTTGTTAAATTTTCTTATTTTGTGCTGTATTGGAATTCATTTCAGAATTCTGGTAAGAAAATAGGAAGTAGCATGTTTCGAATGGACTCTAGTTGAATTCATCTATTAAAAAGTTTCTTTCTTTATTTTTTTCTTTCCTTTTTAATTTTATTTTTTGCCCCTTGAAATTGTCTGGGTAAGATTAGAAATAACTGATTGATAGTATTTTCCGCTTCCCATTTATGTAAGATTTCCCTTGTTAATTTTCTCGGTCGGATTTTGTAATACGGCTGAGCGTGCTTCTTTGTTGTTTTCCAAATCTGATCGATGCATTCTGAAGCGGTGTTATCTTGGTGTTGAATTGATTTCTAGTATTTAAGCGTATAGGGTGTTTTCTTTTTTGGTCTCATTATTCGATGTTTTTCATGGAATATGGTGCGTTTGTTTAGGGGTTAGTTATGCATGGTTAATATATTAGGCTTTCTTTATCTGTTCTTTTGATATTATGACGCAAGCTTATTTACCATGGTTCAATAATTAGCCAATGTTTGTCATATGAGTTCTGTGAACTTGTTGTCTTGAGCTAAAGAATGGATGAGAATGTCCCAGTTCTCATTTTGGTATGGAAAGGACTTGGTTTTGAAAGAAATTTACTCTTTATTTGATACTTAGTAGATAGCTTGCTGGGCCCAGATATATTAAACTTTGACCAGGTAAACCATTTCCTTGTTTTCTAGACTTTTCTGCGTATTAAAATATTATTACATTATAAATATGGCATTTAATATGCAATATCTAATTGATTGATTGGTGCATCTAGAGTCTTAAAATATATTCGACCTTGGCATTATATTTTGTGTTTATATTGGTTTTGGCAGAGTCAGGTTGCGGAAAGTCGAGTAGTTTTGTGCTTTTCATATTTAAACTTGACAGTTAAAGCCATTATTTTATCTGTTGGTGGATTAGACTAGACTGAGTTTCGGTTGCCATATTTTATACCATGCAAATAATAGATGGGATCTGCTAATTTAAAGTGACTACACGGTGTTTAAATGCTCAATCTGTAACTATGTGTGAAGACGCAAGGAATGCAGAGAGATGATTTAAAGTGGAGCTTTTGTTGATGTTGTGGAAAATTGACGTTGATGGCTTAGTTTTTGTTTGGTTGAGCAAGATAATATTTGTATGTTATATGGAACATAAATATCTACGATTTAGTTTTAAGATAGCTTTTCAGCGATTTTAGATTCTGTGTGTAGGGAGCATTATGGAATGTTCAAACTTCAAGTGGATGTTAGTTAGATATACTTCGGAAATTGAATGCAGATTACAAATTGACGTAGTTTTCTGGATTAAAATGAATTGCTTTTGTTGAATGGTTCTCGAATGAAGAGTGTGAACTTTTTATCCTTGCTTTTTTTATTTTATTTATTTATTGATAGTGAACCCGGGTAAGCAATTGTTTTACATTCCAAATGCTAGGTCGTGCTTAACTTCATATAAGTTGAGTAAGGTCTGAATATTGATCTGGAGTTCAGTTTAAGAGTGAGGTGTAATGGTCGAGAACTTGCAGTCAGCAATTATGATAGAAAACTGGTTACTTTGAAGGGGGAAAAAGGCATAAATATTCTTATCAGTATAGCATAAGAACAGTTTATTAGCTTGAGATTTTTATAGATGATTTCTAATAGCAATTTGCTTAGAAGACAGTCGCTGAAAGGGACCCTTAAATAAAAATTAATAGGAATAGCAGAGAGACAGAGGACACAAAATCATTTTCCCAACTTAGCCTCTTTGAAAATAAGCAAAAAAAGAAAACAAAAGGCTTTGAGCATCTCCAATGGAATTCCAAATTCTTATGCCAATGCTAAAATTTAGCTTTTGTAAGACCAAATGCCATGCCATATTTAATGTCAAATTTGGCATTTGTTTGCTTATTGGTTACTGTGTTAAATTTTTCACAGTCATTAAAACATTGTCATTTATAATTTTTGAAAATTTAAAATTTGCCTTTTACAATTCCAAACTAAAAACTTTACGAGGAAATCAAGATATAGTGCTTAGAATAACATTATATATTGCAGTACAAGATACAATAATATGTCAATTGTACCATTTCTTACACATTTTTGTACTAAATATAGCGTTGATATTGTCATTTACGTTGGTGATGGTCTTACATGTAGGATTTAACTTCCCCTTCTCTTCATTTCTTTATATTTCTTGTGGTTATTGATTACTAAGATGATGCTGTTGCAAATCAAAGTTTTTGTGCCAATTATTAGGTTTAGCTTCACTGCTAGCTATGTTAGGGAGAGAAGAAAAAAAAAAACTTTCTTGTAAGATGCTTTAGGTTATTTCATGTCCATTTTGCCTCTTTTAGAGCATCTCCAAGGGAACTTTCTAAGTTTTAGCTAAATTCTAGTTAAAATGGCTAGAAAGTTATTTTAGCTAGGATCTTTTTTGTGAGCCACTCCAACCGCTCTCTATTTTTGCTAAATATAGATTATTTTAATATTTATTGAATTTAAAATGTAAATAAAGTCTTTGAATTTACAAAAGAATCTTTACATTTATTACAGTTGAAAGTATAATATAATACAAAAAATGAAATGGCTAGTCTCTCTATGCTAGTTATATTTAGCTAGTGTGGAAGGCATTCTCTAAAATAGCTAACCATTTAGCTAATGGAGTGGAGAGAAGGAAAAAAAAAAAAAAAACTAAATCATTGGCTAAAAACATGAAATGGCTAGCATAGTTGGAGTTTCTCTTAGTTGTTGTGCGTTTGAGTAAACTGCATCTCAAGATGTAGCTAGTAGCTAATGCACACATAGTTTCATCAATTTTTATATTCATATCCTATTCATGATCTGACCTCTGTTGTTGCATTTGTATTCGTATCAATACTTGTCTTCCATTTGTACGAGCAATGTTGCCAAACATAGTGGCAGAATATGTTTGTTTTCTTGCTTGATAACTATATGTTGAGACATTCTTAATGTAGTGGCTTTAATTTGGTCACGTTGATATTGTAGGTTATCTGTCCAGTTTTGTGTTTTCAGTATATTTAGTGTCTCTATGTTGTTCTAAGATGATTTTGAAGATGTGTTGCAGTGACTTCCAGTCATAATAAACCAAACATTTGGTTCTGGGACCTTGATATTTTCGATGGGAGTTTGTTTAATTGTTTTATATTCTCCAGGAATTTAAAAACCTTGTTTCTGGAGGAGAGTTCAATAATTGAGAAAGATGGTAAATGGCTACATGAGCTTGCTATGAACAACACAGTTCTCGAGACTCTAAATTTTTATATGACGTATCTTACCGAAGTCAAATTTGAGGACCTCGAACTCATAGCCAGAAATTGTCGCTCCTTGAATTCTGTGAAGATTAGTGATTGTGAAATCTTGGACCTAGTAGATTTCTTTCGGGCTGCAGTCGTATTAGAAGAATTTTGTGGGGGTTCCTTCAATGAGCAGCCGGAGAAGTATTCTGCTGTATCTTTACCCCAAAAATTGTGCCGTTTGGGTCCAACTTACATGGGGAAGAATGAAATGCCAATAGTATTCCCATTTGCTTCCCTACTTAAAAAGTTGGACCTTCTCTATGCCTTGCTCGATACGGAGGACCATTGTACGTTAATTCAAAGGTGTCCGAACCTGGAAGTTCTTGAGGTAAAATCACAATGCCCTTTCTCGTGCTTCCAGGTCTTTTGCATTATGCTTTTTTATATGTACATATACGTACATAAGTAGATGCACAGGGGACTCAAACGGAGATATGTGTGTATTCTTAATATACAATGTCATTGCAAGATTGGGTATTTCTTACATCTAAGATTTCATTTATCTTTTATTCTCCCATTATTTAGCACATCTATCAAAATAATAATAATAATAATTGAATGATTTTACTTTTTATTGAAGTTCAGTCTCTAGTAATGCTAATTCCTCGAGGTAATTTAGATTACTGGATACAAGTTGCTATAGTGCTCATGTAGACAATTGGTACAACCTAGGGAGTTGTCTCGAGCGCTTTTCTCTTGGCTATAACTGTTTTGAAATATACATTATTGTGTACCTTTGTGATAAAACAGACGAGGAATGTCATTGGAGATAGAGGAATGGAAGTTCTCTCTCGGTGTTGCAAGAGACTAAAGAGGCTCAGAATTGAGCGAGGTGACGATGAGCAAGGCATGGAGGATGAAGGAGGCCTTGTTTCACAAAGGGGTTTGATTGCTTTGGCTCAGGGCTGTCTTGAACTTGAATACTTGGCCATTTATGTATCCGACATTACAAACTCATCACTAGAATGCATGGGTACTTACTCTAAGAATCTTTGTGACTTTCGTTTAGTCCTTCTTGACAGAGAAGATCGGATAACGGACTTACCGCTTGACAATGGAGTTCGAGCTCTTTTGAGGGGTTGTGAAAAGCTAAGAAGATTCGCTCTGTATCTTCGACCCGGGGGCTTGACCGATGTGGGTCTTGGTTACATTGGCCAGCACAGTCAGCATGTGAGGTGGATGCTTCTGGGTTATGTGGGGGAGTCTGATGCAGGGCTTTTGGAGTTCTCTAGGGGATGTCCTAGCCTGCAAAAACTCGAGATGAGGGGCTGCTGCTTCAGTGAGCAGGCGCTTGCTGCTGCAGTGATGCAGCTGACTTCCCTGAGGTATTTGTGGGTGCAGGGCTATAGAGCATCAGCAGCTGCACCTGGTCGCGATCTTTTAGCGATGGTGCGCCCATTTTGGAACATCGAGTTGATCCCTTCAAGACGTGTTGTCGATCCTTCTCAGATTGGGGAAGCTGTGATGGTGGAGCACCCGGCTCACATACTTGCGTACTACTCCCTCGCAGGACAAAGAACAGATTTTCCAGGCACTGTTACTCCCTTGGACCCAGAAGCCTTACACGAGTAAAGCTGTACATACAACTTTTTCATTTCTTTCCTTTTCCCTCCCTCAAAGAAGTCGTTTTCTTGCGCCCACGTCCTTGTTCATAAATTAATGTAATTTGTTCTCCCTCTCCTTTTTGGTAAGATGGTTTGAATTTCAGATTTCATTTTCTCTCTTTTTAATTCTAGACTTTAGTCCTGTAATAAGTTTGTGTTCTTCTCGTGTAATCTGAAAGCATTTGTACTATTTGATGAAAATACGTTCTTCATTCCTTTGCTTTGAGCAGTTTAACCTAAATACCCTTCCCTGTGGTGACTTTGTTCCTTCTTGTTTAACGTGGTGACTTGTATTTTTTTTTTTTTTTTGGTGACTCGCATCTTTTTCAAGAAATTATTAACTCTTTTTTTTTTCTCTTTAATTTTTATCCATTCTAAGCTCACAATTCACGTTTTAAACTTGACTTCCCAACCATCAAATTAATGGGCTATGTGAATTCATTCGACCCAGAAGCAGCATGTTGTTGAAATTCATTTATTCATATGGATTATAAGCGAAAAGCTCATAAATGTGATATCTGAACTTTGTGTGAATGAAAATTTAAACAAGTCTTTGATCAAAGTAAGTTCAAGGTCTCGTTCACGGATTCAAGTTTTCAATTCGAACTGAGATGTGATATTTTTTTAGAGCTTTTTACTGTAGCAGAAAAAGTTAGATGTGACATTTTTTGAGAGTTTTTTACTGTAAAAACTTAAAACTGAAAACTCGAATCGGTGAAATGAACAAGGCCCAAATCTTTCTGTCATTTCACAATATTTTATTAGCCATACCTGCGGTCTTTTATGGGCATTATATCTTGAAATCATGGATTATTATGCTCTTTAAACTTTAGAATCATTTTTAGAGAGTATTAGAATCATTTTTAGTTTACTTTCTGAATTTTAAAAATTCTCATTTTACTATCTAAACTTTGAATTGTTTTCACTTAATCTCTTTAGTAGCAAAATTTGTTAAAACATATAGAAAAAAAAAAAAAAAAAGAGAACAACGCAGGCACATGGTCTTTCTATTTTATTTTTTATTAAAAAGAAACAGATAAAAATTGTATGACTACACTTAACCCACTCTTTTTCTGTCTGACTTTAACAAAAATTACAACAAAAAGAGTTAAGTGAGAATAATTTAAAGTTTAGGGGACAAACTGATTCTAAAATTTAGGGGACAAATTGACTCTAAAATTCAAGGGCACCAGTGAAAATAATCATAAAATCATTAAACCCTGATCCTTCAGCCGTCTCTTTGACTATTGTATCACATTTTGGGATTTCACATCTCTCTCAAGTCCTAACCGGTAAAGCCACTAATTCTGCAGCGCACTAATTAAAACGGTTTCACTGGATCGTTACTGCTTTTATTCCAATGGCCTTCATCTTTAACTTTGTTGAGTTATTTTTTTGCTAATGTTTATATCAAATGGTCAATCTATTTTAGATAAATTGTTTATGCTTAGTAATTATATTCACTTTTATTTATGTCTCTTATAAATGCTTATTTGCTGCAGTTGAACTTCATCATTTATATTCTAAAGAACCCCTTTTTCGTTGCTTATAATTCTAGGATTTCAGCTCTTGCCATAATTTATACAGTACTTAAAAGTATCAACTTGATCTTGGCCAAGTCCTCCCTTAATATTAGTGTAATACACACATAAAATGAGTTCCTCTTATTATTTAGGTTCTGTCAAAAGAAAATGCAGAACTAAAGAGGAAGGATAAAAAGAAAAGGGGGGAAAAACATGCATTCTAGTATTCCTTTTTTGTCTGGTCTTCCCAGGTGAGTGGATGTTGGAGAAGTTAAGCATATATAAATATATATATATATATATATAGATATATATATATTTGTGACAATTGTACCGAATATAAGAATTATTTTATTAAAAAAAATATAAGAATTATTGGAAGAATGTCAACTCCAATATGTGCTCACTAGATTTCTTTTTTCCCATACAAAGGATGGCATTAGTGGATCGTGGCCCCAAAGAAGGCAAAGTCAATTCCAATTAGTACTGGAATAAGAACTTCTTAAATGACCTACCTCTCTTCTATTGTTTTTTATTCTCCAATCTCCATAATTTTTCTTTGGTCCAATAACAGGCTATGAAGGCCATTTTCATTCTGCAGAGTTCTTCCCAACAATTATCATCTGCTTAATAATTAATGGTTTTTGAATTTTGCTTCTGGGTCCCATTTATCCAAAGCCCATAACAGTGTGGTGCACTTGAAGCATCAAATTCCCAATTGTTAGCATGCCTTCGGTATTAATTTGTTTTGACTTTTTTGGCAACTTG
This sequence comes from Morus notabilis, assembly GCF_000414095.1. NCBI lineage: Eukaryota > Viridiplantae > Streptophyta > Magnoliopsida > Rosales > Moraceae > Morus > Morus notabilis. The sequence continues at coordinate 669,982 of NW_010360565.1, read as the reverse complement.
ATAATAACACCTTTTAGGACATGTTTGGTATACCGTATAAACACTTTGTATTGTATTATTTAATAATAATATAATATTTTGTGATATTTATACAGTGTATAATTTAATATGAGATTCAAAATTATAAAATACGAAAGCTGATATCTAATACAAAAAAAACTTGTGTACTAGACTGCATTATGCAATTGAACTTAAAACACCAAATTAAAAACATATAAAATATTTCACAAATATCAAGGCTCGGGGTTGGGTTTTGGGACCGATGTTGGGGTCGAGTTTCAGGACTGAAGTGATGTTGGGTTTATATTTTTAAAAATTATATTTTGACCTCTAAACTATTTTAAAATTATATTTTAATCCCTAAACTTTTTAAAAATTATATTTTGACCCCTAAGCTTTTAAAAAATTATGTTTTGACTCTCAATTTTTTAAAATTATATTTTGATCTTCAGTGTTTTTAAAATTATGTTTTTACCCCTTATTTTTTTAAAATTAAAATTTGACCCATTTTCAATTTTTTTTTCAAAAAAGACCCCTATGTAGCAACTCTACTTTCTCACTTACTTTCTCCAAATGTTGGGTTCAGGTTGAGATTAGAGTCGAATTAGGTTATGATTAGGTCTAAATTTTATATTATTACAAATTAATACATAAATAGATTACAATGGTAAAAATAGTATAATATTTAATAATACTACCAACCAAACACTGTATTATATAAAAATTATACAATATAATACAATACAATAAAATACAGTACGGTACACCAAACATGTCCTTAATTTATACTTTCATATCAACAAGAAAACTACACAAATTGCAATATAAATATGATATACTTGTCACCCAGTTGTATTATTTTATTTTCATTAGCTTGGTACTTGATATTTAGATGTGAATGTGATAACTGATAAGTAAAGGCTTTCCTAATTGAAGTTGTCCAAAAGATTATGTGGGCCTAATTGAGAACCACTGGGGAATCTAGAACCATCCTTCTATATGATTTTGTGGATGAACATGGCCTCTGCAGTGTTTTTACAAGGAGAAAAAAACGCTAAAAAAAATAAACAAATTTAATAAAAATAAACAAATGTCAGTAAATTAATAAAGAGAAATAAAAAATCACGATAACACTTAATTATTTAAAATGATATAAATAATAGACTTAAATAAAATCATAACAAAAGCAAATCATGTGCTTTTCTCTTTTATTAATAAAGGACAATGAGAGAGCTAATAATCCAAATGCTTTTATGATTTTTTTTTTTTTTTAACTCTTTAGTTGGTGTAATGAAACTGAAAAGATGGCCAAAACCTTCACAAAAGCTTTGATCAAATTTAGAACAAAGTGGTTAAGAGTGCTTTTTGTGCAACTTGCATAAAGATGACTCACCTTGAAAGACCATTTTTTTTTTCAAATGATAACATAAAGTTGGAAGGTTATGTCATATACCAATAAAAAAGTTAAAAAAGGATAATCATAATGCTCGCGTATGTTTGCTTTGAAACTTTTTAATGCCTAATTGCGTGGTTTAGAAAATGATACGTGCAAAGTGACAAGAATGCACTAAAGCTTTACACTTGCACAATAGTTGTAGTAGCAGGAACATTTGTGGCGATAGAACCCACAAAGGCAACCTAAAGAGAACGAAAACAGGAATTGCATATTATAAGAAACATAAATTATTTCTTTTTCTCAAAAAGAATAAAAAAAGAATAATATTTGTTTGTCATTTGTTGAACACCTTCCTACCTTTGAGATAGTGATCATTGTCAAACCCCATTCAATGAGGCCCCATAGTCATGTAACCATATAGTAGACAATTTAACCAAACATAAAATCCTTTTCGTTTTCTTTGATGTAATTGATAACATAAGTTGTCTTATGTTTAACTGAAATAGTGATATAACATAATATTTAACTGAAATAGTGATTTTCATAAAAGATTTTCCACTATACATCCTATCATATCAACTTTTACCTTTCCTTTTCTTGTCACAGTTGTTTTTTTATGTTGTCACAGTTGTTTTTTTTAATGTATTCCAACACTTAATTTCTTGTTTACTTTTCCCTAATCTGTTAGACAAATTACCACGGATTGCTAAGGAATATTATTGTCGGTTTTGCATGGAGAAAACTTTTAAGGCGATGTCGTTTCCTTCTCTTTATTTATGGCACCGAATGCCGAATTGTGTCAAATCATTGACGTGGGAGATATTTCATATTTAAAATTTGATACCAAAAAAAAGGTGAAAATTCTAAGGGTAAGATCATAGTTAAACACCATTGTAGCGTTCAAACTTCAAAGGTCAAAGATCAGTCAATACTGAGTTCTGAATAATTCCAAAGCTAGAATCTGAATTCAAGTCCAAAGCCAAATATTTTTCACAGCCATGATATTCTATTTTTGGGTTTGGATTCACAACTAAGAATGATGCTTCAAGAGACTGTTAAAAAGAAGCCCACAATCAGTTCACTTCGCCACCATTTTACAAAAGGCAAGGTTGGATTGGGTAGCGAGGGTGTGCAAAATTAAAAAGTAAATGATGAAAAAATAAGCTTATATCAAGATTTTTTAACCCTCAAATGGTTAATCATTATATATTTTAATATGATATATTACGAAATGATAGAATGGGTAACATATTCTTTATTATATTTTTACAAAAATATGACATAATTTTGATGTGATCTAATGATAAAATATTATCTAAAAAACGGAGTTTTTTTTTTTTTTAAACGACGTTGCTATGCTACGTGGAAGATCCTATATTCTAAAACATGTTGAAGAAGGGGATGCTTATTGAGTGGAATGCAAACTCAGCATCGACTAAGTGATGGTGATGAAGCTCGGTCAACTTGGCCATATTGGGTGCTCAAAGCAAACAATGCCAGAATGTATTTTAATAGAAAAGTAGGCAATAAGATAAAGTGCAATTCAAGGGGGCAAAACAAAACAAAACAAACAAAAACAAACAAAAACAACCAAACAAACAAAAAAAGAAAGAAAGGATGAAAACTTCTTTTTTTTTTTTTTAAAAAAAAAAAGAAAAGAGTGACTTGTGAGTCAGCTTTTTTGGCCACATCACCTTAATGACATGTCTAATTTTGTGCAGTTAATCATAGAAATATACTTTGCGTGAAGTGTAATTATTCCAGGCATAAAACATTAGATTTAACTTTGCAACATCAGAATAACGGTAATAATTCCAATCTGCATGAGATCCAAGTCTATGTAATAATAACTAATAAAAGTAGAGATTTTCAATGTACTACTTCTGAATTCAATTTCATGGTTCAGATATTACACTTGGGAACATTTGCCAGATTTCATCTGCCTATAATGTTCAACACTAACTATGAAACTTCTTCATGTAGAACCATGACAAGAGTGCTGATGATTCATGACAACTGAAATTAAATGAACATTTTCTAATGCATTCCATCCACAAACATGAAGGAAAAGAAAAAAAGTGGCTGCTTAATATCTAGAGGTTTGCATTTCAAACATGGAAGATTGCGGTTTTGTATGAGCAGCAAACCGAGCACCACCACCATAGAGATTTTGCCTCAGAGGCAGTTTGGGAGAAGAAATGTCATATGGGGAATTCATGAAGAGATTGCCACAAGTTGAGCCCAAAACCATGAGCGCTTCTTCACTAGGAATGTTCCAATCAAGTAATCCTTTGTGTGCCTCTTCACTATGAACAACAGAAGAATGGTCAAAGAAATTAGGAAGATTAATGATATTCTCTGATGGGCTAGTATTACTTTCTCTGAGATTGACTGTTGTGAAGTCGTGTATGCTTGGCCTCCTTTTGTCTTTCCCTCCAGAATGCTGCCTTAGAAAGTATTTCTGAGCATGACTCGCTACTTGTGTTGGGGTCTTGGTGACGACGAAATTTCGAGAGATATTTCTCCAATCCCCTTTACCATACTTCAACAGCCCTAACAGGAACTGCCTGTGTAAGCCATTACCAGTGAGACATTCCACATAAAAATCTCAAAACTTAAGGAACAAAGTCCCATAACAAAATTCTATACAACTATGTTCATTTTCTAAATCAATGAGAGCATAAATAATGAGGAAAAAAATTCACATTGCTGGCAAGACAGTTAGGATGTGACTAAGAAGCTTGAGACTTCGAGTTTGTTTGGTACGAGGAAAAGTGAAAAGATGACGAGGTTTGAGCGGATTAGTACTTGAAGGATTTTGAGGCCTCTTGTTCTTTGTTAGGAATGAAAAGAGAGAGAAATGGATTGAGTGAGGGATAGTCAATTTTAATCTCTCACATTGATTAGAGAAGAGAATTGATACCAAATACGATAAGAGAAAGGTTCTCTCCTCTATTTTTCTCATCTCGGTTATATACCTTTTCTTTTTCTTTCCTTCGTATTCTCTTTTCCTCTTACAAACAAAGTTTTAAAGAGGCCAATTGCATAACAAACTACTTCATAGTAAATGTTCAATACTTGCATTAAAAAATGCATATTTGCAAGCTTAATCTGGTGGCAGTTTTATACTCATCATCTATCTTCAAATTTAAACATGAATATGTAGATGTAAATTTGTGTGATTACTTGAGCAACAAAAACAAGAACAAAGAAAAACAAAAGATCAAAATTTTACCAAAAAATTAGGATAGAATTATAATCTCAGAGACTTACACAATTCCATAACAAATTACCCATTAACCGGCAACACAATTAGAACATAATCAGGCTATAAACTTGATAAACACAATTCCATGACAAACTACTCCATAAAACATATTCAACATTCACATATATTTATACATAAGTTTGTGTGTTTAGCTATAAATTTAAAAGGGAATTCATTTACCTGTGCTCATCTTTGGTCCATGGAACACCCTTCTTTCTTTCATGATCAGAAGAAGCTCTAGCGGATTGAGGTTTTTTTCTAAAGGAATCATCACGATCATCAACCAAGTCAATGGTAGTAAAATCAGAAGGTGAAAAATACCCCGGAATCGGAACCCTCCCAGCTTCTATGTCACAGACATCTTCTTCAAGCTCCTTGTACTGCTTGATCACATCATAAACCGACTTCCCTGGGATCATCTCCGCCACTTTTGCCCACCGGTTCGGCGTCGTTTCGTCGTATATTGCAAGAGCACTCTCAAACTTCTTGTTCTCCTCTTTAGTCCATTCTGTGCTGCTCTGGCTAATTCCTTGGAAAAGCCAACTGGAATTGGGTAAATACCAAGTGGGGTGTAAAGTTTCCATGTTAATTAAGCTTAGAAACTCATATCCAAGGCAGAGAGAGAGAGAGAGTACTAAAGAGTAAAGAGTAAAACAGAGAGAAATGAGTTGATTGGGGGCTTTAGAAGGACTTATAAAAGCATTTGAATTCAGAATCTTTTAATGGGAATCAAGAATCTCCTTTGCTTAATAGCATAAACTAAAAGAATCTGAAAAAGAAACCACTTTTCGGAATCGGAGAGAATCGTGCAAAGGAACCGAGAAATCGGATTCCGTTGAACAGGTAACAATTACAAGGTAGGAACTAGGAAGGAAGAATATCAAAGACCAAAAGTTGGATTTTTCTTTTTCTTTTTTCCCTCTTAATTTTGAAGCAGTGAAATGGGAGATTTTTATGAAGAAAAGATGCTGATTAAAGTAAGACTTTTATACAACAGTGGCAACTCTATAAGCCTCCAAAAGCTAAAGAAAGGTTGGAAATTAAAGGGAAAAAAACAAGAACAAGTTGAGCTCAGGAGATAGATAGAGAGAGAGCGGGAAAAATGCTTAGTACTTTCTTTGTTTCTTTGAGGAGAAGAAAGAGAAAAAGGTAAATGTGTTATATGTATGTATAGATTGGAAAAAAAGATGAGTAGTGACTAGTGAAGTGAGAATCCAAGATATGAATCAGAACAATTTCATATTTCTTTCTGTGGTGACTGCGGATTAGTTCAAAAGACTCAAAAAAAATAAAAGACTGAAAACTATAAGAGCAAAATGTAAAAGCCAATGTGAAAGTTGGCCACTTGTTCTTTTGGACTCTTGGAGTGTCCCATTATGACCAATGGAAGAAAGTTCCTTTTACTTTTAGAAACTTTTTCTGTTGTTGTGTAGGAATTTTCTGTCTTTCTAAACAAAAGGAGTTAAAAAAAAACGGGCGCTTTTTACCGGAGGCCACGTGATTTTGTCTTGCTCGGGTAAGTTTTTTTAACCATTCAGATCAAATTTTAACGGCCCAGTATATTGAGTTTTTTTTTTTTCTTTTTTTCATTTAGAGGATCAAAGGGTTTCACTCTCCCTCATGGTGACTCAAACCCGGGACCTTGGTCGAATGTACAATTTTAAATTGTAAGTGTTTATCAAGTTTATTAATTATTATATTGTTTTATTTAATATAATTTTGATATGATATAACGGTTTAAAATTATATCTTATTAATAATTTTTTTTTTTCATACGCTATAACAACTTGTGTTTTTTTCTCCCTAGTTTCCAACCGAATATCTTATTCCTTTTCAATTGTTTTTAAATTCCTTTTTTTTTCTGGAAAAATTGTGTGTATGCACCAAGATTATCTAGATTTGTGTTGTGCAATACTTGGTTCTTTTCTGATTAAGCATGGTGTTCTATGTATTTGATTTCATTCACGTGGGTTTTACATGCAAATTCTTTTTAAGGATAAGATCTAACAACACTTTCTTAGAGCGAAAAAGGTTTTGATGTAAAATCGTGAATCGAACATCCACCAAATGAAGAAGAAAGATAAGAATTTTTCTTTGGTCATGAGAGTTTACGTGTATTCATCAAAATCAAGAACTCGTGCCCCTTTTTTATTTGAATCGGATAAAGAAATGAAATGTGGATTCATACAGATTATAAACCGTAGGACTAGCGTAGGGTGTCGTTTGTTTTATTATTTGTCTACTATTACAAAATAGACGACATGATAAATATTTTCGTCTCATATATGCTTAGATTAGAATTTTAGAGAATAGCTAATTGCATTACCAATTACCAATCATGTGAATTAGAATTGTAAGGCCACGTTTGGAATATATACTTAAATAATAATTCTTGATTATAATGTTTAAAATTTGTATTTTTTTTTTAGAGAAAAATGCTAAGAAGAATCAATAACTCAAATACTTTACGGGAAACGTGATAGCTTCTTTTAAATAAATATTTAAGATACCATAAATAACGCAAAGCGCCTGTAGCTCAGTGGATAGAGCGTCTGTTTCCTAAGCAGAAGGTCATAGGTTCGACCCCTATCTGGCGCGACTTCACATTTTATTTTTATTCTTTTAATTATCATCTTTTTTTTTTTTTTTTCAGGTTGATTTTCACCACATTAAAAGCTTTAGAGAGAGAATTTCATTAAGCTTATATAAAAGTATATAAAATAAAAGGCCTTAAAGTTCTATTTATAAGAAAATTTTTAGCACCATTCACGATTATTATTTGCATAGTACTTACTATTTGTACAGTATGATTCTAACATAAACAATAATTTTGACTGAATTGTATAGTAACTTTGACTAAGATGGACAACTACTATTTATAACACTCTCTCTTAGATGTCCACCATTCATGATGTCTCATTAAATACCTTGCTAGGAAAAACCTAATAGGATTAAAATGTAGTGGGAAGTGCATTTGTGAAAAGATTTGTTGTATTGTCACTTGATCGAATGTATTGAATATTAATATCCTTATTCTTTTTTAGTTCTTAGGAGTATGAGAAGAACTTCAGGGTATGTGTTTCGTTCTGTCACTTTTGATGTAGCCTTTCTTTATTTGAGCGACATATGTTGCTTTGTCTTCAAATAATACTGTTGGATCCTTACTGATAGATAGTCCGCAAGTTTCTTAGATATGTTGAGTCATAGACCTCAGCCATACACATTCTCGACTTACTTCATGGAGTGCAATAACTTTAGCATGATTAGAAGAAGTGGCAACAAGTGTTTACTTTTTGTGAACGCCATGAAACAGCAGTACCTTGCTAGGAAAAACCTAATAGGATTAAAATGTAGTGGGAAGTGCATTTGTGAAAAGATTTGTTGTATTGTCACTTGATCGAATGTATTGAATATTAATATCCTTATTCTTTTTTAGTTCTTAGGAGTATGAGAAGAACTTCAGGGTATGTGTTTCGTTCTGTCACTTTTGATGTAGCCTTTCTTTATTTGAGCGACATATGTTACTTTGTCTTCAAATAATACTGTTGGATCCTTACTGATAGATAGTCCGCAAGTTTCTTAGATATGTTGAATCATAGACCTCAGCCATACACATTCTCGACTTACTTCATGGAGTGCAATAACTTTAGCATGATTAGAAGAAGTGGCAACAAGTGTTTGCTTTTTGTGAACGCCATGAAACAGCAGTACCTCCACATCTGATCACGTATCCAGTTTGAGACCTGACTTTATGTGTATTTGGTAAATATCCTGCATCTGCAAAACCAATCATCCCTTGTTTTGATCCTTTACGATGAAATAATCCCAAATTAAATGTTCCTTGAAGATAACCGAATATATACTTAATTTCGTTCCAATGTCTTCGTGTAGGAGATGAGCTAAATCTTGCTAATAGATTAGTAGCAAAAGTTATATCTAGTCGGGTTCAATTAACAAGATACATAAGAGCTCGTATTGCACTTAAATATGGTACTTTAGGATCGAGGACTTCTTTATTACCTTCGCAAGAGCGAAATGGATTTTTTTCGACATTAAGTGATCTAACAATCATTTGAGTGCTTAAAGGGTTTGATTTATCCACATTAAAGCGTTTTAAGACCCTTTTAGTATAGTTTGATTGATGCATAAGCATTCCACTTTAAAGGTGCTCCATCTGTAAACTAAGACAATATTTCATTTTTTCAAGGTCTTTCATTTCAAATTCATCTTTTAAGTATATCACAACTTATTGAATTTCTTTATGAGTTCTAATGATGTTCAAATCATCGACATAGACAACGATTATAATAAAACCATATGTTGTTCTCTTAATAAAAACATATGGGCACATGGGATTATTCACATATCCTTCTTTTGATAAATATTCACTTAAGCGATTATACCACATGCATATGGATTGCTTCAATCCATATAATGATCTTTGTAACTTAATCGAACATATATCTTTAAGTTTTTTGAATTTAGTACTTCAAGCAGCTTAAATCCATCAGGAATTTTCATACAAATATCATTATCAAGCGATCTGTACAAATAAGCTTTAATAACATCTATAAGACGCATCTCTAAATTTTCAGTAACTGTTAGACTGATTAAATATCTGAACGTAATTGCGTCCATTACAGGAGAATATGTTTCCTCATAATCAATCCCGGGTCTTTGTGAAAAACCTTGTGCAACAAGTCGATAATACATTTTCTTATTATGTTTTCGCATAAAAACCCATTTATATCTCTCAGTCTCACGGCTTCAGGCGTTAAGATAACAGGTCTAAAAACTTTAAGCTTATTAAGCGAATTTAACTCAGCATCTATAGCATATTTCCATTTGATCTAATCGTGCCTACTTTGGCATTCAAAAACAAATCTTGGTTCAGGATCCTCAGTTCCGTTAATAATTTCACATGCCACAGAGTAAGAAAATATTTTCATCAATATTTTCAATTGCATTTCGATTCCATAATCCTCATGTATTGATATAATCAATAGAGATGTCACTATTCTCAAAACATTCAGAATTTTTTACGTTATCGAGAATCTCTTTGTTTGTATTATTTTGTGTTTCTCTTGGAATACTTTCCTCCAAATCGAGGTCATTTTGCTCATTTGCTCCCTTTCTTTTTTAAGGAATTTTGTCTTTGGAACCAATAAGTCTACCACGCTTTAGGCATGTTTTAGACATATTAATGACTTCATTCTCATATTGTCCTTTTGAAATTTCACTCTGAACGAGAGCATTTGCAACTGGTACATATGATTTAGTCACTTTTTTTGTTTCAGTGAATGCATCTGGTAATTGATTTTCTTAAGTTTTGTAAGTGCATAATCTTTTGCACTTCTTGTTCACATTACTTTATGTAAGGATCAAGATGCAACAATGATGGTTCACACCATGTAATTTCTTTTTCCAGCTGTTTATTTTCTCCCCTTAATACTGGGAAGACTATCTCATTAAAATGACAATTGGCAAAACGTGCCGTAAAAACATCACCAGTTTGATGCTTAAAATACCTAATGATAGAAGGGGATTCATACCCAACATATATTTTCAGTCTTCTTTGAGGACCCATCTTTGTACGTTGTGGTGGAGTAATTGGTACATATATCGCATAACTAAAAATTCTTAGATGAGAGATATTTGGTTCTTGACCAAATGCCAATTGTAAAGGGGAGTACTTATTATAAGCACTTAGTCTGATACGAATTAATGTCGTAACATGTAAAATTGCATGACCCCATACAAAAATAGGTAGCTTTGTTCTCATTATTAATGGTCTAGCAATAAGCTGGAGGTGTTTAATCAAAGATTCAGTCAAACCATTTTGTGTATGCATGTGAGCAATATGATGTTCGACAATAATTCCAATAGACATACAATAATCATTAAATGCTTGAGATCTAAATTCACCAGCATTATCAAGTCTAACTTTCTTGATTGCATAGTTAGGAAATTGTGCTCGTAATTTAAATATCTGATGAAAAAATCTCGCAAATGTCACATTTTGAGTTGATAATAAGTAAACACGTGAACATCTACTGGATGCATCTATTAATACTATAAAGTATCAAAATGATCCGCACGGTGGGTGTATAGGTCCACATATATCACCTTAAATACATTCAAAAAATGTAGGTGATTATGTTTCAATTGTGGCTGGTGAAGGCCTTGTGATGAGTTTACCAAGAGAACAAGTTTCATATGGAACTTTATTCATTTGAAAGACTTGTTGGCCTTTTAATGAATGTCCATGTGAACATTCCATGATTCTTCGCATCATTATTGAACCAGGATGACCTAAACGGTCATGTCATAGGGTTAATACTTGGGGGATCTTCTTTAATTACCATTTTGTGACTCTATCACATCTATATATGTGTAATGTAATCCCAAAGAGAGTTTTAGAAGTTTTTCTAATATGTACTTCTTTCCTAATACGTTAGTTGTTAAATACATATATTTGTCAATCCCTTCAGTTTCAGATTGTGAATCATATTCATGAAGATATATGTCTTTGAAACTCTACAAAATTCTTTTGAACTTTGATAAAAATAGAGCATCATTTATAGAAAACTTTGCTCCATTTGGCAATACAAAACTTGCTTTACTAGTTCCCTTAACCAGATCTACATGACCTAATATTGTATTGATTTTGTCTTTACTGGTTTTAAATCAGAAAAGTACTTTTTAGATTTTAGGATAGTGTGCGTTGTACCACTATTTAGAATACATATATCCTCAATGTTAACTTTGAACTTAACTCCATCCATATTAAGCTCTTTGCACAAAAATAATAACAATATCATAAAAATTTCATGAATAAGAAAATATATAACATAGGATTTTACGTAAAGAAGTACAACATACATAGAACAAATCTAATACAAAAGCAAAATACAATACAAATACATAAGAGTATAATATATCTATCTAGTTATCATTAATAGTCTTATCTATAAAATCATATGTGAAGTCTGAGACATCAAGATAGGTTGAGTCATTTATAGCATCGTGGTGTTCATTAAAATTTACTTCCGCTTGTAAAGTTTACAAAGATGTTCTGGTGTTTGACAAATTCTAGACCAATGTCCTTTAGTACCGCATCTATAATAGGAATTTTCAAGATTCTCGGAACAACTTACATCAACATCTTCTCTTTTGTCATGACATTTCTTCTGGATCACATCATTTGTGAAGGATTGTAATTATCACTTCTACCACGTCCTCGATCACGCCCATGACCACGATTTTGCCCCTTTTTGAATTTTTAGAGAATCCAGCATTTGCTTCTAAAAATGCTGCCGAACCAGTGGGACAAGACTGATGATTTTTAATAAACAATTCATTATTTTTCTCTGCCATAAGAAAAGCTGAGATTAGCTCAGAAAATTTCTTATATTTCTTTATGGTTTTTAGGGTTTTAAGGTTTTTTTAGGATTTTTTTAGGGTTTTAGGGTTTTTAGGGTTTCTAGGGTTTTATGCTTTTTAGGGTTTTTATAGGGGTTTTAAGTTTTTTAAAGGTTTTTAGGGTTTTTAGGATTTTTTTAGGTTTTTTGAGTTTTTAGTGTTTTTTTTTTTTGGGATTTTAGGGTCTTTTATGATTTTTATGCTTTTTTAGGGTTTTTATAGGGTTTTTAGGCTTTTAATGGGTTTTAGAGTTTTTTTAGGGTTTTTAGGGTATTTTAGGGGTTTTTTAGGTTTTTTGAGTTTTTTGTATTTTTAGTGTTTATAGGGTTTTTAGGGTCTATTTATGGTTTTTAGGTTTTTTTAGGGTTTTTATAGGGTTTTTTAGGTTTTTAGTGTTTTTAGGGTTTTTAGGGTTTTCATAGGGTTTTTAGGCTTTTTAAGGGTTTTTTTTTTGAGTTTTTAGTTTTTTTAGTGTTTTTTGGGGTTTTAGGGTCTTTTATGGGTTTTATGCTCTTTAGGGTTTTTATAGGGGTTTTTGGGCTTTTTAAAGGTTTTTAGGGTTTTTTAGGCTTTTAGGGTTTTTTTTTTAGGTTTTTTGAGTTTTTAGTGTTTTTTTTTTGGTTTTTAGGGTCTTTTATGGTTTTTGTTCCGTTTTAGGGTTTTTATAGGGTTTTTTAGGCTTTTTAGAGTTTTTTAGGGTTTTTAGGGTATTTTAGGTTCTTTTTTAGGTTTTTTTGAGTTTATTGTGTTTTTAGGGTTTTATGGTCTATTTATGGTTTTTAGCTTTTTTTAGGGTTTTTTAGGTTTTTAGGCTTTTATGCATTTTTAGGGTTTTTATAGGGGGTTTAAGGCCTTTTTAAGGTTTTTAGGGTATTTTAGGAGTTTTTTAGGTTTTTTGAGTTTTTAGTGTTTTTTTTTGGGTTTTTAGGGCCTTTTTATGGTTTTTATGCTTTTTTAGGGTTTGATAGGGTTTTTAGGCTTTTTAATGGTTTTTAGAGTTTTTTAGGCTTTTTTTTTTGAGTTTTTTTTTTTTTTTTTTTTTTTTTTTGTGTTTTTAGGGTTTTTAGGGTCTATATATGGGTTTTTAGGGGTTTTTAGGTTTTTTAAGGATTTTTTAGGATTTTTAGGGGTTTTTAGGGTTTTTTAGGTTTTTAGCGTTTTTATGGTTTTTATGGTTTTTAGGCTTTTATGCTTTTTAGGGTTTTTAGGGGGTTTTAGGGTTTTTATAGGGGTTTTAAGGCTTTTTAAAGGTTTTTACGGTTTTTTAGCGTTTTTAGGGTTTTTTATGGTTTTTTTAGGTTTTTTGAGTTTTTAGTGTTTTTAGGGTATATTTATGGTTTTTACGGGTTTTTAGGTTTTTTTAGGATTTTTTAGGGTTTTTAGTGTTTTTTAGGCTTTTAAAGGATTTTTAGGGTATTTTAGGGTTTTTTAGGTTTTTTGAGTTTTTTAGGGGTTTTAGGGTCTTTTATGGTTTTTATGCATTTTTAGGGGTTTTATAGGGTTTTTAAAGGTTTTTAGGATTTTTAGGGTATTTTAGGGTTTTTTAAGTTTTTTGAGTTTTGTGTGTTTTTAGGGTTTTTATGGTCTATTTATGGTTTTTAGGAGTTTTTAGGGGTTTTAGGTTTTTTAGGGTTTTTTAGGATTATTTAGGTTTTTTGTGTTTTTAGGGTTTTTTAGGGTTTTTAGGCTTTTATGCTTTTTTAGGGTTTTTATGCTTTTTAGGGGGTTTATAGGGGTTTTAAGGCTTTTTAAAGGTTTTTAGGATGTTTTAGGGTTTTTAGGGTATTTCAGGGTTTTTTAGGTTTTTTGAGTTTTTAGAGTTTTTAGTATTTTTAGTGTTTTTTTTTTTTAGGGTCTTTTATGGTTTTTATGGTTTTTAGGGTTTTTATAAGGTTTTTAGGCTTTTTTTAAGGTTTTTAAGGTATTTTAGGGGTTTTTTTTTTTTCAGTTTTTTGAGCTTTTAGGGTCTATTTATGGTTTTTAGGAGTTTTTAAGTTTTTTTAGGATTTTTTAGGGTTTTTAGGGTTTTTTAGGTTTTTAGTGTTTTTAGGGTTTTATGGTTTTTTTTAGGGCTTTTATAGGGTGTTTATGGGTTTTTAGGCTTTTTAAAGGTTTTTAGGGTTTTTAGGGTTTTTGGGATATTTTAGGGTGTTTTGAGTTTTTTGTGTTTTTAGGGTCTATTTATGGTTTTTAGGGGTTTTTAGGTTTTTAGTGTTTTTAGGGTTTTTTAGGCTTTTATGCTTTTTTAGGATTTTTTTAGGTTTTTTGAGTTTTTAGTGTTTTTAGGGTTTGTATGGTCTATTTATGGGTTTTAGGGATTTTAAGTTTTTTTAGGATTTTTTTAGGGTTTTTATAGGGGTTTTAAGGCTTTTTAAAGGTTTTTATGGTTTTTTTTAGGGTTTTTAGGGTATTTTGGCTTTTTTAGGTTTTTTGAGTTTTTTGTGTTTTTAGGGTTTTTACTGTCTCTTTATGGTTTTTAGGTTTTTTAGGATTTTTTAGGCTTTTAGGGTTTTTTTAGGGTTTTTAGGGTTTTATGCTTTTTTAGAGTTTTTATAGGGGTTTTAAGGTTTTTAAAGGTTTTTAGTGTTTTTTTAGGGTTTTTAGGGTATTTTAGGATTTTTTTTTAGGTTTTTTGAGTTTTTAGTGTTTTTTTGGGGTTTTAGGGTCTTTTATGGTTTTTATGCTTTTTAGGCTTTTTAATGGGTTTTAGAGTTTTTTTAGGGTTTTTAGGGTATTTTTGGGTATTTTTAGGTTTTTTGAGTTTTTTAGTGTTTATAGGGTTTTTAGGGTCTATTTATGGGTTTTTAAGGGTTTTTAGGTTTTTTTAGGGTTATTTAGGTTTTTAGTGTTTTTAGGTTTTTTAGGGTTTTTAGGCTTTTATGCCTTTTTAGGGTTTTTATGGTTTTTTTTAGTGTTTTTGTAGGGTTTTTAGGCGTTTTAAGGGTTTTTGAGTTTTTAGTGTTTTTAGTGGTTTTTTGGGGGTTTAGGGTCTTTTTATGGGGTTTATAGGTGTTTTTGTAGGGTTTTTAGGCGTTTTAAGGGTTTTTGAGTTTTTAGTGTTTTTAGTGGTTTTTTGGGGGTTTAGGGTCTTTTTATGGGGTTTATAGGGTTTTTAGGCTTTTTAAAGGTTTTTAAGGCTGTTAGGTATTTTAGGGTTTTTTTTTTTTTTTTTAGGTTTTTAGTGTTTTTTTGGGTTTTTAGGGTCTTTTATGGTTTTTATGCTTTTTTAGGGTTTTTATAGGGTTTTTAGAGTTTTTTTAGGGATTTTAGGGTATTTTAGGTTTTTTTAGTTTATTGTGTTTTTAGGGTTTTATGGTGTATTTATGGTTTTTAGGGGTTTTTAGCTTTTTTAGGGTTTTTAGGGTTTTTTAGGGTTTTTTAGGTTTTTTGTGTTTTTAGGCTTTTTAGGGTTTTTATAGGGGTTTTAAGGCTTTTTTAAGGTTTTTAGGGGTTTTAGGGTATTTTAGGGTTTTTTAGGTTTTTTGAGTTTTTAGTGTTTTTTTTTTGGGGGTTTTTAGGGTCTTTTATGGTTTTTATAGGGTTTTTATGCTTTTTAAAGGTTTTTAGAGTTTTTTTAGTTTTTTTAGGGTTTTTAGTGTTTTGGGGGTTTTATGCTTTTATGCTTTTATGCTTTTTAAGGGGTTTTATCGTTTTTTAGGCTTTTTAAAGGTTTTTAGGGTTTTTTTAGTTTTTTGTGTTTTTAGGGTTTTTAGGGTCTATTTATGGTTTTTAGGCATTTTTAGGTATTTTTAGGATTTTTTAGGGTTTTTAGGGTTTTTTTATGGTTTTTATGGTTTTTTAGGTTTTTAGGGTTTTTAGGGTTTTTTTATGGTTTTTATGGTTTTTTAGGTTTTTAGGGTTTTTAGGGTTTTATGCTTTTTTAGGGTTTTTGTGTGTTTTTAGGGTTTTTATAGGGTTTTTAGGCTTTCTAAGGGTTTTTAGGGTATTTTAGGGTTTTTTTTAGGTTTTTTGAGTTGTTAGTGTTTTTTGGGGTTTTTAGGGTCTTTTATGGTTTTTATGGTTTTTAGGGTTTTTATAGGGGTTTTTTAAGCTTTTTAAAGGGTTTTTAGGGTTTTTTGGGCCTTTTAGGGTTTTTTTTAGGTTTTTTGAGTTTTTTGTGTTTTTATGGGGTTTATGGTCTATTTATGGTTTTTAGGGATTTTTAGGTTTTTTTTAGTATTTTTTAGGATTTTTTAAGTTTTTTGTGTTTTTACGGTTTTTTAGGGTTTTTAGGGTTTTAGGCTTTTTAGGGTTTTTTTTTTTGGTTTTTTTAGGGTTTTTATAGGGGTTTTCAGGTTTTTAAAGGTTTTTTGGGGTTTTTAGGGGTTTTAGGGTATTTTAAGGTTTTTTTAGGTTTTTTGAGTTTTTAGTGTTTTTAGTGTTTTTTTGGGGTTTTTAGGGTCTTTTTATGGTTTTTATGATTTTTAAGGGTTTTTATAGGGGTTTTTGGCTTTTTAAAGGTTTTTAGAGTTTTTTTTAGGGGTTTTAGGATATTTTAGGATTTTTTTAGGTATTTTGAGTTTTTTGTATTTTTAGTGTTTATTGGGTTTTTAGGGTCTATTTATGGTTTTTAGATTTTTTTAGGATTTTTTAGGGGTTTTTAAGTTTTTAGTGTTTTTAGGGTTTTATCGTTTTTTTTAAGAGTTTTTATAGGGTTTTTAGGCTTTTTAAGAGTTTTTAGGGTTTTAGGGTATTTTAGGGTATTTTAGGGTTTTTAAGGGGTTTTTTTAGGTTTTTTGTGTTTTTAGGGTTTTAGGGTTTTTTGACTTTTATGCTTTTTTAGGATTTTTAAGGCTTTTTAAAGGTTTTTAGGGTTTTTTAAGAGCATAACTTTCCAAATGAGTTCTTAATTCTAATTTCTAGATTGCATGGAATCTGAAACCTCAAAACTATAATCAAGAAAGTCGCCTATTTAAGCGCTTTTAAATCGGTGATTTCGATTCTACATTTAAATTTTGTAAGATAATCCATTTGCGGGAACTCAAATAAAGTATTATGATAAAATCATAATTATAATTTTAAATGTGTGAACCAATGATTGCACACGTCCAGTTGGGTTTTTTTGTTTTTTGAAGAGTTTTAAGTTTTAATTTGAATCGGGTAGGAAGAGTTTTAGTTTGAATCGGGTTACCATATATCCGTATTGGCATCCGATCCGATCTGAATAGAAGTGCTATTCATTCCCCTGAGGGAGGACCCGCCTCCTAATTTACAAACGGGTTTTTGGATTTAAGAGGAGGCCCAGGAGGGGCCAATTGGCTCCAATTTCCATCTTAAACAATCCAAAGAAAACGAACCGAACGCAGAAGAAAGAAAGTAAAAGCAGCAAACAAGAAGAAGCTGCGGAGAAACGAAACGAAAGCAACGAAAAAGCAAGCAATGCCCCAGTTTTGGAAGCCAGGCACCGAGAAACCCCGCCTTCTCGACGACGAGGAGGGTGGTCTTCTCTTCTTCTCACTCTTCTTCCTCTGGGTATCTTTCTTCTTCTGATTAAATTTCCACTTTCATTCTTGTTGTCTTACAGTTATTGATTTCTATTGTGGTTGTGGTGGCAGATTTGGGGATTCAAGTATCGAGAGGCTGAGACAGAGGCTTCCCGTGTACAAGTACCGCACCGCCATTCTTTATTTGGTGGAGACCCATTCCACCACCATTGTTGTTGGCGAAACGGGCAGTGGCAAAACCACTCAGATTCCTCAGTTTGTTTGTTTGTTTTTTGATGCATGAGAATATCGAAGAAATGTTAGTGACCCTTTTCAGTAATAATTTCAAATGTTTGTTATTTTGGCTTCTGAAACTGCAGTACCTCAAAGAAGCAGGTTGGGCTGATGGTGGGCGTGTTATAGCTTGCACACAACCAAGAAGATTGGCTGTTCAGGTGATTTATTGCTTTCTAAGCCATTTTCATGAGTTGAAGATGTTACCTTTTTTTTTAATTACCCTATATGGCATAATTTCATACCTTGAAATTTGAATTGAAACTTTGCAAAGTTTTCAATGTATTATAAAAATGACAAAAAAATTACATAGTAATTATCATAATGATATTGTACCATATAATTACGTAGTCATTACTTTAATAATATCAATTTTTGTTATTGTTTATTAACTTTCAAAACTTTTGCTACATTTCAACCTTCGTATTTAAATTTTGCTATGTGTGTAAAGAGCCCTATGAAATTTTGACTCATTTTCTCACAAATGCTCAGAGTTTGTGATATTCAGGCAGTTGCTTCAAGAGTGGCTGAAGAAATGGGGGTCAAGCTTGAAGAGGAAGTTGGCTACACAATAAGATTTGAAGATATCACCAAAAATGTTAGACATTTTATTTATTTATGTTTTATCAATAAACATTAGTCTTGCAAATTAGTTATCATGGTTGTAACTTGTAATTCAATATCACGATTAATGAATAATAGGTGTTTTGGCAGCACAGGGTGTAACTATGATAAAGTTTCTCACGGATGGGGTTTTACTTAGGGAAATGATGGATGATCCTCTCTTGACTAAGTATAGGTATGTTTCAATTTTAAGAATGCTTTTGCTTTCCTCTTTCTAAAGTATATTATATATACATCCAGTTCTTTTCATATCGAGATTGCCCATTTATTGTGGGAGAAAATCTCTTTTTCTTTCTTTTTTTAAATTTATTTATATTTTTAACTTGCATTCTAATGTGACTGTCTCAGCATCATACTACAAGAAATTTGACTTTTAACAACTAATTTTTTAGTCATAAATAGTCCAAATTTAGTCGCATAAAGCCTTTCGTAACTAAACAAATATAGTCGCTTCTTGATCGCTAAAAGTCGGTCATAGAAAGTTTTTTACGACTAAAATGTTGTAGTCACTAGATATTCATGCATTCAATGACTAAAATTTTAATTGCAAGAGTTTTTTAGTTGGTCGCAAAAAAATATCACGGGCACCAAAAATTTGTGTTGCAAAGAGACCAAACTATTTTTTGTGACTATGTAAAAGCTAATTGGCAACTAATTATTAGTTGTTGTTAAATCAATTATTAGACATATAATGACTAACCTTTTAGTCGCTAAAATTTCTAATTTAGCGACTACTAGTTAGTCATTGAAATTTTTTATTTTTAATTTTGTAGCGATTAACAATTAGTCACTAATTAATTTATTAACTAACTTTAAGTGACCAACTTTTAATCGCTATTTTAAAAAATTGTGGTTAGTAGAAACTCATGACTTCTGTTTTGAGTGACTAATTTTTTAGTTGCTAAAAAGGTATTTGATTGCTAATTTTTATTTAAAGAATTAGCATAATATGTAATTAGATAGAAGAATAACATATCTAAATAATTGTTAAATCACATATCTAAATACCGCCATATATAGTTCAAGTTTTTAGAAGTAAACATGTAAGTCTAACCAATTAGAGTATATAGATTTAAAAACATAAACGTAAACACATAAACATCAAACTAAATAGTTGAACATATCTCTAAAGATAAACGAACTTATAAAGAAATATCAAACGGTTGATGCAGGCGGCGGCAGTGGAGGCGGCAGCAGTTGTTGTGATGATTGAAAACTTGGGAAAGGATGTTCATTTGGTCCATTCATGAGAGCTATCATCTCTCTCCGCACTTCCTCGAGAAGCTCATTTCTTAATTGTTGTCGGATTGTTATAGTGATCTCCTCTCGCTCTTTGAAAATCCATTCGCATTTGATCAGCCATGTCTCCAACGCATTGTTGAAATTGTGCCTCAACTTGAGTAGAAGATTGAGATGACTGCACGAGTTATCGGTCCAAGACCTGGTATATACCCATTTCTTTCACTACCAAGAATCTGAGCACATATTGCGACCTCATCTACAACTTCATTATTGTCCTCCCTTTGCTGCCTTAGCTCTACCATTTGGTTCTGCAATTATAAACAAATAGGTTTGCAAATTAAATACTTAATATATATAGCAAACGGTCAAAATAGACTCTAAAAAATAAAACATACATATCTTGTCTCAGCCTCTTCATTAATCCAACCATGAGCTGCATTCCAGTGAGTCTCTTTAAATAACTCAATCCGTCCAAGCTCAAAAACACCTTCAGATGACGGTTAAGCATTAACATTTAAACTCATTAATTAGTAGAGTTAATCTAAAGTCATATATAAATAAGTAATTAACCTTTTCCTCTCTATGTGAATTAAAAAAAGTTTTAGTTTGCTTTTCATTAAAGTAAATTACCACTTGTGATCGGTGTCCGATAAAAGACTTGGATCCAGCTCGATGAACATGTGCGAGTCTACCTCTATTACCGGTGCTGCCTCAGATCATTTCTGCACCAGTTACTATTGCATTAGCACACAAATATAGAAAAGATTCTACAAAGTTTAGAAGATAGAAATATATTGTACATAATTTTAAAGAAGTGACAATATATACATAATTTTTCTATTTTTATTGGAGTTTGGTTGCAGTTTCACCAAACAATCAGTCTAAAAAGGCCATACAATCTAAAGTATATAGGTTGTTACCTGAAAGCTAAACTTTAGCTACTCGTTTTGAAACTTGAACACTTCTTTTTTTTTTTTTTTGGAATGGAAACGTAGTTCAAGTAAAGGCTAGGTAAAAGTAAAAGAAAACTTGGGAAAAAAAATATGAACGTAGAGTACTACTGTTTAGAGGCTTTTTATACAGACACACCATAAAATTTGTATTACATCTCTTTCCTAATCAACCACTTAATATATATGGACATATAGCTGCAACACACATATATTTGTATTGTATTTACTTAATAGTAATAAAAGAACAAATGTAGTCACTGACCGAATTAACAATAGGAAGAATCTATTAAATTCTTCAACATAGGTGGCAACTCTTATTAAAAATAAAGCCCGAATAAAAAATTAAAACATATTACATCCCATGAGATACACAAGAAATAAATAAACTAAATAGAAGGAGAAATATAAATGCATACCTGCCATTGTGGGTTGCTAAAAATGTTATCACACAGCCACTCCCAGTCCTCATTTGATCTCACTTTTGAAGGTGGATGAGCTCTTGGATTTTTTCCATTCTTTATCATGTTCTTATAATATCCATGCAAACTATTTCGATGATTTTTATAACGATTAGAACAGTGGCTATCGATGATGCTCACCAAATCTGTATCATTCAAGTTTAAGTTGAACTTGTCCTGTATCACATATTTAACAAAATTTACAAATTACTATTCATATCATTCATATCAAAATACTTTACTGAAATAGTTACCTTAATGCGGGTATAAATGACTTCTTTATCCCCATTGTCAATCTTGCTCCATCCTTTAACTCTAAGTGGGGCATGATCTCGTACAATAATACCAATTTCAGATGCAAATCTTATTGCATTGTCACCATAAGGATGAAGCTCTCCCTTGTTATAAGTCACATTCAACTTGTTCTCACTAATTAAACGACCTGTGCCCTTACTTCGATTAGGGCCACGAGTTCTTTTCTTTGGTGGTGCTGAAAAGCAAAAAAACAATAATAATAATAAACAAAGCGTCATACTAAATAATAGACAGAGATTACAAATGAATAATAATAAGTATATGGATAATTACCAGTAGATGTTGAACCTTGTAGGTCATCTGGAGGGGACGAATCTGTATGAGGAGTGATTGTGGTTGACAGAACTGTGGAAGGGGTTGCCCTCAATATAGATGAAGGAATATGGGTGGATGTCCCTGATGCTCCACCCCCTGTTGCTGGTGTAGAAATAGTAGGATTGATAGGAGACTTTGAAGACATACCGAAGGATGTAGGGGTGGGTGCAGGATTCATCTTTTTTGGTGGCATAGCTGAAAAGAAAAATGACAAGTGAATTCTGATTGAAATCATAAATACATTCAATTATAAGTGAAACAACATTGTTAGCATATTTCAAGTTGAAGCAAAACGAAGCCCATTTATAGTTTAGATCAACATTACATACTAGATTGTAGACATAATTTATATAGATACACTAATTTTAAGGTGTGGGATACTATGATTCCATAAGAGGAAACAGAGCAGTAAGTACCGATACTATAAAAGTGAACAAATTTTCTATTGATATAAGAAAGACAATACACATAAATATAATTGATTTTAAGCAGTGCAGAAATGACTAACCTGAAACGCTGATGTTCCTTCTTGGTTTCACTCCTGTGTTTTGGAGTTTCCTGGAGTATTCAGTTTTCTTTCAATGGATACTTTTATATTATCAAGAGTTGAGAGCATACATAAAACTGTATAGTTGAGAGGATAAATAAAACCGTATAATGCACTAACTCGAACATGAGCGTGAATTGTGGAGACTGCGCGGGTTCTTTATGGCGCCAATTTCTTTTTCATTTTTTGTTTTTTCTTTTAAACTTAACTTTCATTTTTATTTAGTCCAACGGCAGTTAAGTCTTTTTATTTTTATTTTTTTTATGCTATTTATTTTTCCTCTAACAATAGAGAAACAAAATACATATTAAATTCTAATTTAAAAGAATTCACATGAACACCAAAACTCCAAATTCAATAACAAAAAAGAAAAAAAATGGGAAAAAGGAACTAAATTGAACCTGGTGAGCGTCTTGAGAGGGAATAATATAGGCATCGATGTCGACGCCGGGCTTGGAGAAGAGCTCAGGTAGGGCGCAGAGCTTTTCATCGGGCTCCGAGACGGCGCGATTCTTCCGGAACTCCGAAGGCGTCTCGGTGGAGACCAAGAGCAGTTTCGGATGATCAGAGGAGGGGATTTTGTGGAAAAATTGAGGAATTTGGATTTGGGGAAAACGGGAAAGGGGATGGGGAAGAATTGGAGATGCCGAGAGGCGAGAGCTGTGCGATGATGGAGATGGAAGAGAGAAAGGACACATGGCTTGCGACGGTAGAGAAAGAGGGGAAAAGAGGGAGAGACAGAGGGATTAGGTCTGTGATATAAGTTAAAAGCTTGCGAGGGTAGAGAAAGAGGGGAAAAGAGGGAGAGACAGAGGAATGAGGTCGAGGTCTGTGATATAAGTTAAAGACCCATTAGTCATAGAGCATAAACCTATAACAAGTGTTTTGTTATAAATCGTTTTTAATTTATAATTTTTATTTAGGACAATAAACCGATAGTATTATAAAAAAAAAATGATATAAAAGTTGCAAAGATTACCATTTTCTATAAGTCAATCACTCTCATCATCATCATCAGATATATATCTTCAATGATATCATTTAGTTCTATACTATTAGCAGAATCTGATTCCTCGTAACTAATTATCCTCATCTGTATCTGACTCATGTTGAATCTGATCATCAACAAGATCTATTGGGAGTTGGACGACTAAGGAGTCAATCTCTGTCATCCCAACATCTTCACGATTTAGAGGAGCCTCAACATTTGACTTATCAAATGTTACATTAATGTGATTTGATCTTTCCTCTTGGTAAGCTTCACTAGAAAAATCAGCATCCTCCTTGCATTCGTGTGCACTTTCAGGCATAACTTTTGGAATATCCCAGAGGTGACGATGATGTACCTTTTCCACAACTTTCCACTCTGAGCCGAGCTTGTCATCACGCAAATAAAATACTTGGTTTGCTTGGTTTACAAGGATAAACGGTTGATCTTGATACCACTTCGAGCTTACATTTATGCTGGTAATATGAAATTCTTGATGTATATTATTCCTTCCCTCAGTCTTATACCATGTGCATTTAAATAGTACCACTTTATGGTTTAATAAATAGGTGAGCTCCCAAATATTAGTTATAATACCATAAAAATCACATGTGTTGCCATTATGTTCACCTTCTACCCAAACACCGTAATTTTGAGTTGATCTGTATGATATCAAATTCCATTTACTATACATCCGCCATATTGATCAATTCGATAATCGGGCATACATGACAGAGCATACATAGACTCACTCACTTCACCTGGTGATGATTTACGTGTTGTTTCGATCTGTCATTTATTACAAATGTTAGTGCGGAAAATACTTGTAATAGAACAATGACAAACTATTATATATAACATTCTTACTTTTTTCTTGAACCAAGATGAAAATTGTGATTGTTGGGCTTGAAGGATATTTATGGTGCCTTTGGATAGTAATAATTTCAAATGTTCACTGTTCGACATGAAATAATATTTCAATCATTGTAGGAGGCTCTTAAGTAAAAGAAAATAAAAAAATATTCGAAAAGTAAAAAAACAAAACTCCAAAAATATACTGATGTTTGTGAAATAAACTTACTCAATATAGGGTTGCACTTAAGGACAATTGTTTAAAATGTACCAATGTGCATTTTTGTATTCAGAATCAAAATCACTTCTTAAGTATAATGAATCCTTTTTCCCAAATAATCTTGTAGGTTGAGCAAAAGCGGACAATATAGGTTCTGTTCGCTCTTCAACACGGTCTGAATTCTGCTCTGAACGATTGAAATGAGTTTCAATTCCATGAAGATACATTGAACAATAGTTTAATGCCTCATTGATGATATACCCTTCAGCAATTGATCCTTTTGGTCGAGCCTTATTCTTAACATACTTCTTTAGAGTACCTAGTGCCCTGGTTAAGAATAGACATGACACTTTATTAATAATATTTATTTTTTGTTAGACGTGTTGTTGGAAAGATAAAGTATATAATACTACCTTTCAAATGGATACATCCACCGGGTGTGTACTGGACCAGCCAACTTCGCTTCATAAGGTAAATGTACGGCTAGGTGAACCATTATGTCAAAAAATGATGGGGGGAAAATAGATTCAAGCTTACACATACACTTGATAATCCCATCTTGCAAGGCATCCAAGTTTGTAACATACAACGTTCTTGCACATAGCTTCTGAAAAAATAATGATAGTTCACAAATTGCGACAATCACATCCTTTTTCATATAAGGCCTTAACCCAGGGGTAATAAGACATTGCAATAAAATGTGACAATCATGACTTTTCAAACCGGATATTTTCCCCTCACTTATATTCACATTTCTCGAAATGTTTGCAGCAAAACCATCAGGAAACTTGACAGAACTTAACCTGTCACAAAATTTTCTTCGTTCTTTTAATGATAATGTGTAACATGCTGCGGGCTTAAAAAACTTATCACCTTTTTGTTGTAAGTGCAATTCTTTTTGTATGTTCAATTCAGCCAAGCCAAGCCGACCTTTGTCAGTATCCTTCGACTTTCCATCTATGCATAAGGTTGTCCCATATAGACTCTCACAAATATTTTTCTCAATATGCATCACATCTAAATTATGTCTTAGCTTCAATTTTGACCAGTATTGTAACTCCCACAAAATGCATTTTCGGTTCCAATTATTTGATGGAACATCATTATTTATATTTTTTCTGGCAAGCACAACACGTTTTCTTTTCTTACCACGCACATCACCTTTTATTTTTTCTTTTTCTTTTACGATCTTTTTTCCTGGGATAAATTCTTCTACCTTTTCTAGTTACCTTAAGATATCATTACCTGTGAATGTTCTAGGAGGAGGTCGTCGTTCAATTTTACCATCATAACGTTTACTTTTCCGCCACCGATGATCCATAGGTAAATATCGACGATGCCCCATATAACTAATCTTGTCCTTAATGTAAAAGGATGTACCATCCTCATTACAATCAGGACATGCCTTATAACCTTTTGTGCTCAACCCTGATATTGTACCATAAGCTGGAAAGTCATTGATTGTCCATAAAACTGCAGCATGCATCGTAAAATATTCATCTTTTGACACATCGTACGTTCTAATCCCATTTTTCCATAATTCTTTCAGCTTTTCAATTAAGGGTTGTAAATATACATCAATATTTTTACCAGGGGCTTTGGAATCGGGAATCAATATCGCCATAATAAAAAACATTTGTTTCATGCATCTCCAAAGTGGCATATTATATGGTACTAAAATAACAGGCCATACACTATATTTGATATTCAGACTACCAAATGGGTTGAAACCATCAGTTGCAAGTCCCAATCTAACATTTCTTGGGTCCTCTGCAAACCACGGATATTCTTTATCAAATTCCTTCCAAGCCTCAGCATCTGCAGGATGTCTAAGCACACCTTCGGTATTGACACGTTTTTCTTTGTGCCATCTCATATCATCACATGTGTGTCTTGACATAAAAAGTCTTTGTAGACGAGGAGTAATTTAAAAATAATACATCTTTTTCTTTGGTATCTTTTTTCCTTCAGTATGACCTGGTTTGTACCTTGGTTCATTACAAATAGGACATTTTTCAGCGTCCTTGTGTTGTTTCCAAAATAGCGCACAATCATTTACGCACACATGAATTGTTTCATAGCCCAAACCAAGTTCACGCAACGTTCGTTTAGCTTCATAGTAGGAACTTGGAAGCTTATCGCCGCCTGGAAATGTTTTTCTAAGTATTTGAAGTAACATATCAAATGACTTGTTACTCCAATTGTTCATCACCTTCACATGCATTAACTTGACAATGCATGTAAGAGAAGAATTCTTCGTGTAACCAGGATAAAGTACTTTAGTTGTTTCTTCAAATAGTTCTTTAAAGTTGTCGCGCCCAATATGACTTTCATCTCCTAAAGTTGTCTCATTTTGATTATTCCTTTGGGGGATTCCTCTAGTTGCATCTTCAAGTGCTGGTATCATATCGTCACTATCAGAATCTTCATTATCGTCTCTCATGTTTGAAACAACATCTTCTTGATTGTTAGATTTTAGATTGATGTCAGCCTCTCCATGATATATCCAGTTCGTATAATATTTAGAGAAACCGTAAAACCATAGATGTTGTTCAATTGTTGCTATATCATGAAAGAAGAAGTTTACACATTTGATGCAGGGGCAGCGAGTCTTATTGTCATCGTTCAAGTGATTGCGAGCAATTGCAATGAAATTCTTGACGCCATCAGTATATTCTTGTGATAACTTATTATTGTTCCATATCCAATTCTTGTCCATGATTGAAAGCGTTAACTGCTTATAACAAATTCAACCGTCAGAAGAAGTGAAGTCTAACGCCATCAGTCCATGGGAGCAACAGGACAACTTTACTCAGTTGACAAACTAGAAGCTAAAACCTATTCTAGTAGGCTTTAATGCAGAAGTATCTTTACAAAAAAATCTAGAAAATATCATCAGATGAGCAAAAAACATTACCTGTCTGAAAGCCTTTGATGATCTACAGTTGCATCATCGACTGAGGGTATTTCACCATTGGTTCTAGGAACATGCTGCAACAAACCAGCAACATAAAAGAGCAATTACAGTCTGAGAATGCTGTAGTCATAAGCATGCATGCATATAATGGTAAAACAGAGTACATAATGGTCAACGAATTTTAATTAAAAATATAGACATGATCAGAGACTAAAACTTTGTGTAAAATTGGTTAATATATCAATAACAATCTCAGAATTTTTATAAATTAAAATACTCAATTTTGACATTTAAAACGGATTTTACAAAACGTGTCTTAAATAATAAGTAATTCATAAAACCCTAAAATTTTAAAACAATACTAAAATAATGGAATTAAATATTCTTAGAATTCAAATTCATTAGAAATTCATTAATGTCATATCATGAGAATTATATGTCAAGCCAAACCCTAGAATTCTTCTCTAGTACAATTTAAACAAAAAATTCACTTATCATATATACATGAAAATCCTCTATCAATAAAACATAAAATTCTTATCTTGAATTCCTTTTGAATTCCCTAAACAAACATGATAGCTAGCAAATAAAATCTTTAAAAGAATTCTTCTAAAGCAGCGTTAAAGAGAGGAGAGTGAGAGACAAGATAGCAGCTTTGGAATTGAACAGCAGTGAAGTCTCTCTTAGAAATTATTTAAGCATTAGTGATAGGGCAAAATCACATATAAAGAGAAGGGAGAGAGAGTAGAATGAGACTTATGCCAATACTTTAGGCATATATACAAATATGAGAT
Source organism: Morus notabilis (assembly GCF_000414095.1). Taxonomy (NCBI): domain Eukaryota; kingdom Viridiplantae; phylum Streptophyta; class Magnoliopsida; order Rosales; family Moraceae; genus Morus; species Morus notabilis. The sequence continues at coordinate 641,954 of NW_010360565.1, read as the reverse complement.
CAAAACCTAATAGGAAACCTAATACTTTAGACATATATATATATATATATATATATATAAAAGAGAGATTTCCTATGTCAAAACCTAATAGGAAATTTCTTTTTTTTTTCTTCCTTCCTCTCTCTCTTTATAATATTTATACATATATACTTTTTAATTCTTTTATTCCTCTTTTTTTTTTTTAGTATCTCAACCTCTTCCTTAAAACTATAATAATTTGCTTTACTAAGAAAATATTATAATAATAATTCCTTGCCGCAGAATCAGCAGAAAACCATGAAAACCTCCTCTTTTTCGTTATATTACCCATATCTCAATCAATTACTTACTTCTTTATTGCTGATTTTATCTCATGTGCTTATTAAAATTGTCTAAAAGTAACATTTGATCAATCACATTAGGGACAATCTATAGAGAAAATATTTACTAATTTGACTTCAAAAAATAAATATTTACAAATGTGGACGGATGTGGGTCAACATTAGGGTGACTTAAAAATATAAATATATATAAATGAATATATATATATATATATTTATATATAAATATATAGATATGAGTCAGTTATAGAGGTTAGTTATGACTTAGGGGATAATGAGTTGGGTTATTTCGTTGTATTTTTTGGTGAGTGGGATTGTTAAGTGGTTGGGTTAATATGAACCTAACCTTGCTAAAAAAAAAGAGAGAAAAAAAGAAAGAAAAAAAATAAAAAATGTTAGATAATAATTGTAAATGGTGTTAGCTAGAGAGTGTGTAAAGAAGAGGATAAAGTGTCGGGTAATAACTGTGTGTGTTAAACTTTTAATCTTAATATTATTTTGAGACTGCTATCTATAAAAGACTCATTTTGTGAGATGATCATTCTTTGATAACCTCTTTGTTTCTTATTTTTAAAAATATAACTATTTAAGGGTTCCATAGAGAATAAAAAACCGCTTAGAAAGAGATAGAGTTTTAATAATTTAATTGTATCCTATTTATTAACATTAAAGCTTTTGGATTATTTATATTATATAATTAGAGCAACATCTTTTACTTTATTTTTTTAAGCTTATATATATATGAGTATTTATCTTAGTTGGTTAATTGTTTAATTGATTATATAAAAAAATTATATTTCGTTGAAAAAGATCTTACTTGTTTATTAATTTTGATATCAAAATAAAATTTTTACTTTTTTTTTTTTCTGAGACTAAATTTTAGTCACTAAAAGATAGATTTAATGACTAAAAGTGCTTCAGTCACTGAAATTGTAAGATTTTATGTTGTTCAATGACTAATAGTTTAGTCGCAAAAAACATTAAACCTTTAGTGACCAACTTTTGGTCGTTAAATATTATTTTCAGTTACTAGGTTATTTTAGTCATAAAAATTTGGTCTTCCCTCCATTTTTAATATTTGGCGCCAAAGGTTTTTGCAACTAAAAACGCATTTAGTCACTAAATATATCTTTCGGCGACTAAAAAATGGTCACTGATGATTTTAGTTCCGAAAATAATATACCTCTTGACTATATAATTCACCGACTAAAGTTTAGTCAGTGAAAAATATATTTAGCGACTAACAAGTTTTAGTCACTAAAAGTTTAGTCGCTAAAAGTGTAATTTCTTGCAGTTAGATGAGGCTCATTTTCGTTTGGTTGGAGGATTCAAACCATGTGATTCGAACCATTTTCGATTTACGTGTATTTTTTGTGAGAGAAAATACTGTAGCGAACCACGAATCATGATTCGAATCAGGGAACGAATCACTCTACCAAACGCCCCTGCGCATAATTTCGGTTGATAAGCTGTTCTACCCGTTGAAATGAGTGTTTACCGGTATAGATTTTCCATAGTTGTTTAATGGACCGTAGATAAACTGTAAGGGATTGAATGCTATCAATTTTTGAATCTAGGCTATGTCTTCATTTTTTTGTTTGGGGCCAAATGCTTAAGCTATATTTACAAGCATGCATAGTGGAATACTAATACATGTATCTTGCTGTACCGTGCTTTCCTTCTAAAACAGCAATAATAATAATAATAATAATAATAATAATAATAATAATAATAATAATAATAATAATAATCCGCAGTAACTGAGAATGAAGATCTCACAACTGCATCTACATTAATGCATTTAGGGTGTGGTTACTTCATGTTAAATAGAAAGGTAAAATACCTCCGAGTGGAGTGGCCTAGCGGTAATAGATTACCGTGGTGGGTTGTGGTGAAAGGTTTGAGAATGACCCTATTTAAGAGTCTTGAATGTGAAAAATTTCGGAATTAATGTTTATTATATCAGTACCAGAATTTGAATCTTGATCGACAGATCATATGGTGGAAGCTAAAATGAGAGCATACATAACGTGTATAACGTTGGAGGATGTATATGTATATAATTATAGTTAATACACACATATGTATACAGCCTTTCGAGTCCGAGTTGCTTAATGCTAATTTAGTTGAAATGAGCGCCTAAACCTTGAGGCCGATATTAGTGAACAATTCCATAAAAGTTCGTTTAATAAAATGAAACTTCCAAATCTATATCAGCGGATACATACGCGATATACGGGAAGCTATAATATTATATGTTGTATAAAGAAAAAAGATAATATAAAGTGCTGAACATGCATGAGAATCATTAAGTGCCTTGTACGTGAGGGAATTTTGCTTGCGATCTGCGTGTGTGCATGAGATTATGAGAATATTTCAACCAAAATCAAAGTAGTTCAGATTTGAAATATGCATGCAACAAACTCATGATCATAAATCAAAAGGATTGCGTTACGCAAGCTAGCTAGATTTCAAGATTTCAATATAGGACGGCATTTTCCGATTGGTCGATTTGCCTTAAATATTAATACTCATCATGTCCTCATCTAGCTAGCAAGCTAATTATAATTTGTTCAATCTTGAGTTACGTGTGATTAATGGAAGTGATAAAAGAACAAATCTCAGTTCATCTAGTGGTACGTTTAATTAGGTAAATTTTATTAATTAAAAATTAGTGAAATTATATAGGTTCCAGCCGGCCTGTTTGGCTAATTGTGAAACGTCAAACACCCTTTTTAGCAGGTTAATATATATAAATACATATATTATGTTATACTATGAATAAAAGTAGGTAAGTCTTCACTTATATATAAATTAAGATATTACATAATTTCATACATACTATCGTTCGTTTCAGTTCAATCATATATATATATATATATATATATAATTATAAACAAGTTGTATGATAAGTGGGGATGTTCGAATTCAAGTTAATTGTTCTGTTGCCAAACTCACTGTATTCGTAATATGCAATACATATTTGTATAGTACAAGGGTCAAACTAATTAATTAATCAACTATACATAGTGCTTTCAAATCTGTCGTATCATCTATAGTTAAAAAATCTACAAATTCTATATGATCATAATGAGTAATTTGACAAAACCCATGCATGTTAATAATAATGGGGAATTGAACCAATACCACTAACAAAATAGATCGAACCAAGAAAAGCATGCATGTAGTGTTGCACTACAAACAATATTTAATAAATGATAGTTATTAATATTAATATATTAGACGTTGATTAACCATTATTTAAAAGTATGCATGAATGAATCCTAACTATATATTGTAATTTAAATCCCAATAGGCCGATCGAAACCCATTAATTGTTTTAGTTTGTGAGATAGAATGGAGCTGCCAGCTAATAAAAAGGCAGTCCAGTTGAAAATTGTCTGATTAGGTAATGAGTTTAGTTTTGACTTTAGACTTTAGAGGAATATTATTAGGAAAAATCGGAATATTTTTGCACTATGAGACTGGGACCTGTTTATAATTAAATTTAAAAATGAATGGGGTCTGAGTCTGACTCACCGGTAGTACAGTATACTGCTCTTCTTAATTATATTTTCTACGAAATATTAAAGTCAACATAAAATAAAATTAATTACGCCAAATAATAATCGGAAGTACAGAGCAAATAATAATAATATTAATAATAATAATAATAATAATATTAATAATAATAATAATAATAATATTATTATTATTAGTTTTATTATTATTGTTATTATTATTATTTTTATATTTATTATTAATAATAATAAAACTAATAATAATAATAAAACTAATAATAAAAATAAAAAATAATAATAATAAAACTAATAATAATAATAAAACTAATAAATAATAATAATAATTATTATTATGGATCTTCTTTCATGCGAACAACCAAACACAGTAATGTAATATTCCTGAGAATTTAAAAAAGATTCTTGTATAAAACTAAATATAGTAATGTATTTTTCCTAAGAATCATATTACGCTCCATCAGTTTTCTGGGAATATGATTCCTACTGATTCCTACATACCAAACGCCCCCTAAGTTATTAGACTAACTAAGAATATTTTAGACCACATCTTAAAAGACTTAAAACACTCATTTAAAATATGATATTCAAAACCTTAGGGCTTGTTCATTTATATTTTTTGAGTTAGGGTGACTTGAATTCAGATATTGATTTGAGTTAAAGTGTATTTGAGTATGGTTTAAGTTAGAATTTTAATTTGAGTGTGTTTGGATGTGCACATTTTGAGTTATGTTTTGAATTGTGAATCTATTTAAATTTGTGTTTGGGTGAGTCAAAACTTGAATTTGTATTTAAATAATATTTTAATAAAAATTCAATAGTGATAGTTTTATTCGTCTTTTTATTGTGAACGCATAAAAGAAATCATCCCAATCAGAATTAAAATAAAAAAATTACGTTTTAAAGAATAGAAAAAAACTATTCATTAATTTGAATTTGAATTTAGAAACTTGAGTTGAAAAAAAAAAAAAACTTAAACTTAAATGAAATTATAACTTAAGTTTATTTTTTTTTTAATTTTAGTGCAAATGAATAAGTCTTGGGGTCCATTCATTTCAGATTTGAGCAGTCACATTTACCTTTTTTTCCTCCAGCTAACATCTCTCTCTTTCTCTCTCTATGCGCTCCCTTCCTGCCTCCGGCTCATCTCTCTCTTCTCTTCCCCTCCGGCCCCTTCGTCTACCGTCGCCAGCGCTATCCTGATCACAAATTTGTTAGGATATCAGTGTCGTGAGATCGCCGTCGTTGTACCTTCATCATCAGAGTTCCTCTTGTCACCGTCTGAGATTCCACTCGCTCGTCGCCGCTTCGACGCCGAATCTCTAACAGGTGGTAACGCTGGATCTCTTAGTGCAAAATCTCTCCAGAAGGCAGCAATATCTCATTAGAAGGTCGCAAGATCTAGAGCTTCGTCGGAGATCCGAAGGGAGGAGATCTCGTCTTTGCAGATTTTATGCTCTTCGGGAGCACATCCTCAATTTTCATATTTTGGTGTTTCTTACTGGACAAGATGATATTGATGCTGTCGGACAAATGCTTAATGAAGAAGTTCAAAGCCGTGGGAGAAACTCTTCAGGTACAAGGAACGTAGTATTTCTACTCGGTTTCAGCTCTTTATTGTTGTTGTTTCATTTATTCACTTTTATCCAATTTGTTACGAAAATATTAGAAAAGTTTTGTGCTGGTCTTTGTAGTTGGAGTGTTATTTTGAAGCATCAGATGCAAGGTTATGCCAAATGTGTCTGAGATTTTTGTATCTCATAATCTTTTTCAGGATTGCTTACTTTGCCTCTCTACTCTGGTCTTCCACGTGCTGAGCAGGTAAGTTATGCATTTTGTTGTATCTCAATGGATAACTTTGATTTGCACGGGTGTTTATTTCAGAGGAACTTAAGAATCTGCCTTTCTGCTTCTAGGAGCTTGTGTTTACTTCCACTCCTAGAGGGAAGAGGAAAGTAGTGATATCAACAAATGTTGCAGAGACGTCCTTAACTTTGGAGGTATTGCACACGTCTGCATTTCAATGGATATTCGTAAGACATAATTAATTGTACTTGGTGGCA
>NW_010360565.1:614681-634253 GCF_000414095.1 Morus notabilis | reverse complement strand
GCTATTCCCAATGCACTTTCCCTTTTATATTTAGATGTAGAATTTTTGACCCACTAAAACCTTCTGATTAGTATCTATTTTTTAGTTATATAATTTACTTGTACCTAAAACCCTGATACTTATCAAGTTAGGTGATTTACATTTACATGTAAATCCATGCTTCTCTCTTTCAAAGCATATTCCAGAAATTATGGCTTAACCTTGAAATATTTGTTTGTGGGTGCAACAAGGCTATACGCAGAAGAGTATTTTATCAATGAAATGGCCACAGAGGGGATTCCAGTGATCCAACGATCTAATCTTGTTTCCTGCGTCATTCAGGTATGCCATTATGTCGTAATGGTGTGAAACTGATTGATTGTATGCAGAACTATCATATCTGAAAGAGTACTAGCTTCTTAAAAAAGTTACATCCCAGATGTATTTTCTCATTTCATGGTGCTAATCATCATTTGCAAGTGAACATGCTGTATGAAAGATTGCTTTACCTGCAAAATTGACTTTATTATTGTTTTAAGTTAGGAGTTGGAGTTTTGTTAGAGACTATAAATTGACTAGAGTTCCTTCTTTCAAATAGTATAACGTGTCCTTACTACACCTTTTTGACTCCACAATGCATTGTCACTTTTGGAAAATCATACTCTAATGGTATATTGACTTTGATCTTGCTCTTCCACTTCTCAGTTAAAAGCCTTGGGAATAGATAATATCTTGGGCTTTGATTAGCCAGCATCTCCATCACCTGAAGCCATGGTTTGGGCACTTGAAATACTTTATTCACTTGGAGTCCTGGACGATGATGTCAAACTTACTTCTCCGGCTGGATTCCAAGTTGCAGAGATTCCATTAGTATGTTAAACTTTATTCTCTTTACATATTTTTAAGCCGTTTCTATGCCCCAAGTCGGTGTTGTTATCCCTGTTCTATAAGTCTTAAGAATTTGATTTTATCTCTCTATGGTTCTACATTATGATTCTATAATTTTACTCGTGTTTGATTGCAATATTTTTAGGATCCTATGATTTCAAAAATGATATTGTCCTCAAGTCAACTTGGATGTTCAGAGGAGATAATAACTATCGCTGCCATTCTCTCCATTCAAGTAAGTCCCCGTTCAATTAATTCTTAGGTTTATTTTCCAACGGAAAAGAAGTATAGCAAACGAGTAGAATATGGTATAAATATATGAGCGTCAAATAAAATATAACCGTAATGTTCCCTTGGACACTGTTAACAAGTATGGTGATATTCTGCAGTCTATCTGGGTTTCTGGAAAGGGAGCTCAAAAGGAACTAGATAAGGCAAAGTTGAGATTTGTTGTTGCTGAGGTACTATTTTTTTTTTATTTTCCATATGATTGTGTTATAACCCTTGGGTAGAACTCATCTCCAAAAGCTAGCTTGTAGGGAGAGGGTGCCTAAGTGGTTATAAACCCACATGCTAAGCCCATACTTTAGCAATGTGGGATTCAACCAAGATCCTAACATACCACCACGCTTTTGACACCGACGTCCACGACGGCCCACTTTGGATGGCCCACTCTGGCCTTTCCAGGTCGTCCCTTCCGCAACGTGGGCCTGAGGAGGGGCATGCTCTGTTATCAATTGTTATAACCCTTGGGTAGAACTCATCCCTAAAAGCTAGCTTGTAGGGAGAGGGTTCCCAAGTGGTTATAAACCTACATGCCAATCTCATACTCTAACAATGTGAGACTCAACCAGGATCCTAACAGATTGTTTTTACTTTTTTTCCAGGGTGGATAAGTAATACTCTTGTTCTTATACCTGTTAGTTTGTGACGTAGAAAGCCTTTTGGGGATAGATTTTATCGGCCTAACCCGGACGGAGCAAGGAATTGAGGTTCCAAATCCACCTAAAACAAAGGAACAAGAGAAAGATCTCTCTAATTTCTACTCAGATGATCAAAAACTGCTAATCTTCCTACAGACCTCGCCTTTTAAGGCATTAGGGAAAATAACCAAACACCCAAAGCGACATGTAGTTTAGTACATAAAGCTAATAAGGAAAAATGACATTACAACCACATAGCAACAAATATAAATACACCAAAACGACACAACTCTATTCAAAATCCCAAATGACTATAGGACATAAACAACTATTGAAATGCTTCTGCATCAGTTTGGTTGACTTTTAAACTTTTTTGTTATGGTGAGCAGGGGGACCATGTGACCTTCTTGAATGTTTATAAAGGATTTTTCCAGTCTAGTAAATCTTCACAGTGGTGTCATAAGAACTTTGTGAACTATCATGCCATGGTGCGCTTCTATCTTGGGAATCTTTAACACGTTTTCATTCTGCTCTTTCTTCATTATGTCATGAAAAATGAAAAGTTGGTCTGTAAGCTTCTTTTAAGATGCTTCCATCCTGTGCATTTTATTGGGGTTTGTGTGTACATTTTCTTCCCTCCCATCCTCTTGCTCCCCCTTCTTTAACTTTGTCATCTTTGATTGGCTTGCGCCTTGCAGAAAAAAGTAATTGAAATTCGAGATCAACTCAGAAAAACAGCACAGAGAATAGGCAATTCCTTAAAATCCTGTGAAGGAGATATGCAAGATGCTTCCATCCTGTGCATTTTATTGGGGTTTGTGTGTACATTTTCTTCCCTCCCATCCTCTTGCTCCCCCTTCTTTAACTTTGTCATCTTTGATTGGCTTGCGCCTTGCAGAAAAAAGTAATTGAAATTCGAGATCAACTCAGAAAAACAGCACAGAGAATAGGCAATTCCTTAAAATCCTGTGAAGGAGATATGCTGGTAAGTTTTACCGCACATTCACTATTTACATAAATGAGGTCAAGGGGGCATGACGGCCCAGTTTAAGTAGCTGTGCAGGTGCTCTGTTTATAAGATAATTAATCTTAGCTTAACATATTACTGCAAAACAGATAACGCAGATTATTCTCTGATACAATTTTCCTGTAGGATGTTCATATTTTGTATCTCTCTCTCTCTCTAACAGTTCATATCATGACCTGTATTGCCTATTTCTCATTTGCTACATCATACAGCAAATGAAATGCTCACTGTTTAGCTACTTGATTAACGCCCAAAAGTGATATTCACAAGCGGTCAATTGTAGCACAGAAAGGCGGTCGTATCCACAGAGAGGTAACAAAATAAACAAGAAAGATTAGTAAAATAAAAGCGTTAAAGAAAAATAAATAACAACTGAATTAAAGAAAAAGAAGAGTTTTTGAGATTTTTGCTGCAAATAAAATAAAAAAGAGAAAATTTGTATGAAGGAAATTCAGTAGTAAAAACGGTAAGGTGTCGAGAATCCCTAATGTTTCGTTCACCAATTTAAGTTTTGATTCACAAAATAAAAGAATCGAACAAATTAAATCTCTAAGTTAACTCCGAAAATATTATTATTATAAGTTATCCAAAATCGACAATATATCAATTTGATAATATTGCAGTAAAAGACAATTTGTAACAATTGGGTCACTCAACAGAAGTTCATCTCTAACCTCACCAAGAAAACTCTAGCCTATCTTGCAAAACATTCTCACAAGTTCTAAAGAGAAAATATGAGACTGACAGCAAGATGACAGAAAACTGAATATTCAAAGCTTCCTAAAACCTTAGGGTAACCCCTCTATTTATAGTGTTCAGAGGTTGCCTGTCAAATAAGGAAATAAATTGTAAAACTAGAAAATTACAAAAGAAAAGGAAACAAAATAAAATTACACATAAATTAGGAGAAATCATATATTTGATTTGGGGAAGAAATCTGGTAATTTGCTCTGATTTTTGGGAAGGAATTCGGATTGATCACCAACTCGGACACGTGTCGCAACGTGATTGGAACTGAGGAGTAAGGCCGCCACGTGTCGCGCGCGGAATGGAGGAAGTCTGCTGGCAGTGGTCAGGCGACGAGGGAAGCTGGCCGACATTGGGGTCCCACCGAGACAGGTGGCATGCGTAGAATGGGCGGTTGGATGGCACGCTGACACGCGGGACCCATGGGGGATAAAACTGAGACGCGCTTAACTGCTACGTGGGAAGCACGCGCGCCCTGAGAGTTGGGCGTCCTAGTGACGCGCGAGGAGTGAGACGGCGGAAAGAAATACGCGCGGATTCCTGCGCTGAGTGGTGGGGTCCACGAGCTGATGTTGGCTCGGCTAAGCTACTCGGCTCTCTCTCTCTCTGATCGGCTTGTACGGCTCGGCTGAGAGCTTGGCTCCGAGTGGTTTGAAAACATGGCTTCATGGCTTATTCTTGTGTAGTTTTTTATACTGCTTTCATCTGTAAATAATTAAGCAAAAATTAGAAAAATTCCAATTAAAATATTATGAATAAAAATAATGAAATTGCTTAGTTAGAGCTTAAATATTTAATATTATATAAATCAAAAGTAGTATTTATGGTGCATTTTCATGCACCAATCACTACTCATTAACTCATGCAGAGAGTGAGAAAGGCAATTACTGCTGGGTTTTTTGCAAATGCGTGTCATTTAGAAGTGAGTGATTCGGTCATAATCTGTAGTTGCGTAAACATGATCTAATTGTTGATTTTTATTTTTTTATTTTTTAAGCATTGACTTTTATCATCTTCTTTCCTTTCCTTTTCTCCCTTTTTCTTTAGCTAACGCGCTGAATAATTTATGTCCATCAACTTCTCTAAAGGCATACAGCCAGAGTGGGAAGTACAAGACCATAAGAGGTTCTCAAAAAGTCTACATTCACCCTTCATCCGTGTTGTTCAGGTTAGTACAGAGAGAATTTGTTTCTCGGAGAAGTTACAACCTTTTAGCTATTTCTTGGTTTTGTGATGAAATGATTGATCTGGTTCGATTCTTTTTTGGTGTTCCAAAGTTAATCCCAAGTGGGTAATATACCATTCACTTGTATCAACTGACAGAGAATACATGAGGAATGAATGAACTCGAAGAGTTCGGCAATGAATGAATGGCATAGGGCTCCAGTATCAAACTCGAGAGTTCGGGAATGAATGAATGAATGAAATGAATAAATGATTGAAATGAATAAATGAATGAATGAATGATCAGTTTGGCTTGTTTTTTCTATTAGATTTATTTGAAATACTTGACATCCTTGGCTTGTTTTTTCCACAGGGCTCCAGTATCAATCTCGAGAGTTCAGGAATGAATGAATGAATGAATAAAACTCTAGAGTTCAGGAATGAATGAATGAATGAATGGATGATCAGTTTGGCTTGTATTTTCTGTTAGATTTATTTGACAAACTTGACATCTTTGGCTTGTTTTTTCCACAGGGCTCCAGTATCAAACTTGAGAGTTCGGGAATGAATGAATGAATGAATGAATGAATGAACTCGAGGAGTTTGGGAATGAATAAATTCTTTCTGTTAGATTTACTTGACAGACTTGACATCTTTGGCTTGTTTTTTCCACATGGCTACAGTATCAAACTCGAGAGTTCGGGAATGAATGAATGAATGAATGAAATGAATGAATGAATGAATGAATGATCAGTTTGGCTTGTTTTTTCTGTTAGATTTATTTGATAGACTTGACATCTTTGGCTTGATTTTTCCACAGGGCTCAAGTGTCAAACTCGAGAGTTCGGGAATGAATGAATGAATGAATGAATAAAATCGAGGAGTTTGGGAATGAATGAATGGCAGAGGGCTCCAGTATCAAACTCGAGAGTTTGGGAATGATTGAATGAATGAAATGAATGAATGAATGAATGAATGAATGATCAGTTTGGCTTGCTTTTTCTATTAGATTTATTTGACAGACTTCACATCTTTGGCTTGTTTTTTCCACAGGGCTCCAGTATCAAACTCAAGAGTTCGGGAATGAATGAATGAATGAATGAACTCGAGGAGTTCGGGAATGAATGAATGTCAGAGGGCTCCAGTACCAAACTCAAGTGTTCGGGAATGAATGAATGAATGAAATGAATGGATGAATGAATTAATGAATGAATGAACGATCAGTTTGACTTGTTTTTTCTGTTACATTTATTTGACAGACTTGACATTTTTGGCTTGTTTGTTCTACAGGGCTCCAATATCAAACTCGAGGGTTCAGGAATGAATAAATGAATGAATGAATGAATGAATGAATGAACTCGAGGAGTTCAGGAATGAATGAATTCTTTCTGTTAGATTTATTTGACAGAGTTGACATCTTTGGCTTGTTTTTTCCACAGGGCTCCAGTATCAAACTGGAGAGTTCGGGAATGAGTAAATCAATGAATGAACTCGAGGAGTTTAGGAATGAATGAATGGCAGATGGCTCCAGTATCAAACTCGAGAGTTCAGGAATGAATGAATGATCAGTTTGGCTTGTTTTTTCTGTTGGATTTATTTGACAGACTTGACATCTTTGGCTTGTTTTTTCCACAGGGCTCCAGTATCAAACTCGAGAGTTTGGGGATGAATGAATAAATGAATGAAACTCGAGAGTTCGGGAATGAATGAATGGATGATTAGTTTGATTTGTTTTTTCTGTTAGATTTATCTGACAGATTTGACATCTTTGGCTTGTTTTTTTCCCAGGGTTCCAGTATCAAACTCGAGAGATCGGGAATGAATGAATGAACTCGAGGAGTTCGGGAATGAATGAGTGGTAGAGGGCTCCAGTATCAAACTCGATAGTTCAGGAATGAATGAATGAATGAATCATTAGTTTGGGTTGTTTTTTCTGTTAGATTTATTTGACAGACTTGACATCTTTGACTTGTTTTTTCCACAGGGCTCCAGTATCAAACTCGAGAGTTCGGGAATGAATGATTGAATGAATGAATGAATGAAAATGAGGAGTTCGGGAATGAATGACTTCTTTCTGTTAGATTTATTTGACAAACTTGAAATATTTGGCTTGTTTTTTTCACAGGGCTCTAGTATCAAACTCGAGAGTTCGGGAATGAATGAATAAATGAATGAATGAATGAACTCGAGGAGTTCGGGAATGAATGAATGGCAGAGGGCTCCTGTATCAAACTCGAGAGTTCGGGAATGAGTAAATGAATGAATGAATCAATGAATGAATGATCAGTTTGGCTTGTTTTTCCTGATTGATTTATTTGAAAGACTTGACATCTTTGGCTTGTTTTTTCCACAGGGCTCTAGTGTCAAACTCGAGAGTTCGGGAATGAATGAGTGAATGAACTCGAGGAGTTTAGGAATGAGTGAATGACAGAGGGCTCCAGTATTAAACTCGAGAGTTCGGGTATGACTTAATGAATGAAATGAATGAATGAAAGAATGAATGAATAAATGATCAGTTTGGCTTGTTTTTCCTGTTTGATTTATTTGACAGACTTGACATCTTCAGCTTATTTTTTCCACAGGGCTCCCGTGTGAAACTCGAGAGTTTCGGAATAAATGAGTGAATGAACTCGAGGAGTTTGGGAATGAATGAATGGCAGAGGGCTCCAGTATCAAACTCGAGAGTTCGGGAATGAATGAATGAATGAATGAAAGAATGAATGAATGATCAGTTTGACTTGTTTTTTTTGTTAGATTGACAGACTTGACATCTTTGGCTTGTTTTTTCCACAGGTCTCCAGTATCAAACTCGAGAGTTCGGGAATGAATGAATGAATGAATGATTGATTGAATAAACTCGAGGAGTTCGGGAATGAATGAATTCTTTCTGTTTGATTTATTTGACAGACTTGACATATTTGGCTTATTTTTTTCCACAGGGCTCCAGTATCAAACTCGAGAGTTCGGGAATGAATGAATGAACTCGAGGAGTTCGGGAATGAATGAATGGCATATGTCTCCTGTGTCAAACTCGAGAGTTCGGGAATGAATGAATGAATGAATGAATGAATGATCAGTTTGGCATGTTTTTCCTGTGTGATTTATTTGACAGACTTGACATCTTTGGCTTGTTTTTTTCCACAGGGCTCGATTTTCAAACTCGAGAGTTCGGGATTGAATGAGTGAAGGAACTCGAGGAGTTCAGGAATGAATGAATGGCAGAGGGCTCCAGTATCAAACTCGAGAGTTCGGGAACGAATTAATGAATGAATGAATGATTGATTGAATGAATGATCAGTTTGGCTTGTTTTTATGTTAGAGTTATTTGATAGACTTGACATCTTTGGCTTGTTTTTTCCACAGGGCTCCAGTATCAAACTCGAGAGTTTGAGAATGAATGAATGAATGAACTCGAAGAGTTTGGGAATGAACGAATGGCAGAGGGCTCCAGTATCAAACTCGAGAGTTCGGGAATGAATGAATGGCAGAGGGCTCCAGTATCAAACTCGAGAGGTTGAGAATGAATGAATGAAATGAATGGATGAATGAATGAATGAAATGAATGGATGAATGAATGACTGAACGATCAGTTTGGCTTGTTTTTCCTTTTAGATTTATTTGACAGACTTGACATCTTTGGATTGTTTTTTCTATAGGACTCCAGTATCAACCTCGAGAGTTCGGGAATGAATGAATGAATGAATTACTGAATGAACTCGAGGAGTTCGGGAATGAATGAATTCTTTCGGTTAGATTTATTTGACAGACTTGACATCCTTGGCTTGTTTTTTCCACAGGGCTACAGTATCAAACTCGAGCGTTTGGGAATGAATGAATGAATGAACTTGAGGAGTTCAGAAATGAATGAATGACAGAGGGCTCCAGTATCATACTCGAGAGTTCGGGAATGAGTGAAAGAATGAGTGAAATAAATGAATGAGTGAATGAATGAATGAATGATCAGTTTGACTTGCTTTTTTTTGTTAGTTTTATTTGACAGACTTAGCATCTTTGGCTTGTTTTTTTCACAGGTCTCCAGTATCAAACTCGAGAGTTCGGGAATGAATGAATGAATGAATGAATTCCTTCTTTTAGATTTATTTGACAGACTTGACATTTTTAGCTTGTTTTTTCCACAGGGCTCCAGTATCAAACTTGAGAGCTCGGGAATGAATGAATGAACTCGAGGAGTTCGGGAATGAATGAATGGCAGAGGGCTCTTGTATCATACTCGAGAGTTAAGGAATGAATGAATGAATGAAACAAATGAATGAATGATCAGTTTGGCTTGTTTTTCCTGTTTTATTTATTTGACAGACTTGACATCTTGGGCTTGTTTTTTCCACCGGGCTCAAGTGTCAAACTCGAGAGTTCGGGAATGAATGAATGAATGAATGAACTCGAGGAGTTCGGGAACGAATGAATGGTAGAGGGCTCTAGGATCAAACTCGAGAATTCGGGAATGAATGAATCAATGATATGAATGAATGAATGAATAAATGAATGAATGAATGATCAGTTTGACTTGCTTTTTCTATTAGATTTATTTGACAGACTTGACATCTTTGGCTTGTTTTTTTCCACAGGGCTCCAGTATGAAACTCGAGAGTACGGGAATGAATGAATGAACTCGAGGAGTTCGGGAATGAATGAATGGCAGAGGGCTCCAGTACCAAACTCAAGAGTTCGGGAATGAATGAATGAATGAAATGAATGGATGAATGAATTAATGAATGAATGAACGATCAATTTGACTTGTTGTTTCTGTTACATTTATTTGACAAACTTGACATCTTTGGCTTGTTTTTTCTACAGGGCTCAGCCAAGTATAAACTCGAGAGTTCGGGAATGAATGAATGAATGAACTCGAGGAGTTCGGGAATGAATGAATTCTTTCTGTTAGATTTATTTGACAGAGTTGAAATCTGTGGCTTGTTTTTTCCACAGGGCTCCAATATCAAACTCGAGAGTTCGGGAATGAATGAATTCTTTCTGTTAGATTTATTTGACAGACTTGACATCTTTGGCTTGTTTTTTATAGGTTGATTTATTTGACCGACTTGACATCTTTGGCTTGTTTTTTATAGGTTGATTTATTTGACCGACTTGACATCTTTGGCTTGTTTTTTATAGGTTGATTTATTTGACCGACTTGACATCTTTGGCTTGTTTTTTATAGGTTGATTTATTTGACCGACTTGACATCTTTGGCTTGTTTTTTATAGGTTGATTTATTTGACCGACTTGACATCTTTGGCTTGTTTTTTATAGGTTGATTTATTTGACCGACTTGACATCTTTGGCTTGTTTTTTATAGGTTGATTTATTTGACCGACTTGACATCTTTGGCTTGTTTTTTATAGGTTGATTTATTTGACCGACTTGACATCTTTGGCTTGTTTTTTCTACTGGGCATGAATGAATTCTTTCTGTTAGATTTATTTGACAGAGTTGAAATCTGTGGCTTGTTTTTTCCACAGGGCTCCAGTATCAAACTCGAGAGTTCGGGAATGAATAAATGAATGAATGATCAATTTGGCTTGTTTTTTATAGTTTGATTTATTTGACAGACTTGACATCTTTGACTTGTTTTTTCCACAGGTCTCCAGTATCAAACTCGAGAGTTCGGGAATGAATGAATAAATGAATGAAACTCGGGAGTTAGGGAATGAATGAATGGATGAATGGATGATCAGTTTGACTTGTTTTTTCTGTTAGATTTATCTGACAGATTTGACATCTTTGGCTTATTTTGAACACAGGGTTCCAATATCAAACTCGAGAGTTCGGGAATGAATGAATGAATGAATGAAATAGAGGAGTTCGGGAATGAATGAATGGCTGAGGGCTGCAGTATCAAACTCGATTGTTCGGGAATGAATGAATGAATGAAATGAATGAATGAATGAATGAATGATAAGTTTGGGTTGTTTTTTCTGTTAGATTTATTTGACAGACTTGACATCTTTGACTTGTTTTTTTCACAGGGCTCCAGTATCAAATTCGAGAGTTCGGGAATGAATGAATGAATGAAAATGAGGAGTTCGGGAATGAATGACTTCTTTCTGTTAGATTTATTTGACAGACTTGACATCTTTGGCTTGTTTTTTTCTCAGGGCTCCAAATCAAACTCAAGAGTTTGGATATGAATGAATAAATGATGAATAAATGAACTCGAGGAGTACGGGAATGAATGAATGGCAGATGGCTCCAGTATCAAACTCGAGAGTTCTGAATGAATTAATGAATGAAATGAATGAATGAATGAATGAATGATCAGTTTAGCTTGTTTTTTTTGTCAGATTTATTTGACAGACTTGACTTCTTTGGCTTGTTTTTTCCACAGGACTCCAGTATCAAACTCGAGAGTTCGGGAATGAATGAATGATTGAAATGAATGAATGAATGAATGAATGATCAGTTTAGCTTGTTTTTTTTGTCAGATTTATTTGACAGACTTGACTTCTTTGGCTTGTTTTTTCCACAGGACTCCAGTATCAAACTCGAGAGTTCGGGAATGAATGAATGATTGAAATGAATGAATGAATGAATGAATGATCAGTTTAGCTTGTTTTTTTTGTCAGATTTATTTGACAGACTTGACTTCTTTGGCTTGTTTTTTCCACAGGACTCCAGTATCAAACTCGAGAGTTCGGGAATGAATGAATGATTGAAATGAATGAATGAATGAATGAATAAATGATTTGTTTGGCTTGTTTTTCCTATTTGATTTATTTGGCAGACTTGACATCTTTGGCTTGTTTTTGCCACAAGGCTCCAGTGTCAAACTCGAGAGTTCGGGAATGAATGAATGATTGAAATGAATGAATGAATGAATGAATAAATGATTTGTTTGGCTTGTTTTTCCTATTTGATTTATTTGGCAGACTTGACATCTTTGGCTTGTTTTTTCCACAGGACTCCAGTATCAAACTCGAGAGTTCAGGAATGAATGAATGAATGAATGAACTCGAGGAGTTTGGGAATGAATGAATTCTTTCTGTTAGATTTACTTGACAGACTTGACATCTTTGGCTTGTTTTTTCCACAGGACTCCAGTATCAAACTCGAGAGTTCAGGAATGAATGAATGAACTCGAGGAGTTTGGGAATGAATGAAATCTTTCTGTTAGATTTATTTGACAGACTTGACATCAGTTCAGGAATGAATGAATGAACTCGAGGAGTTTGGGAATGAATGAAATCTTTCTGTTAGATTTATTTGACAGACTTGACATCAGTTCAGGAATGAATGAATGATTGAAATGAACGAATGAATAAATGATTTGTTTGGCTTGTTTTTCCTATTTGATTTATTTGACTCGAGAGTACGGGAATGAATGAATGGCAGAGGGCTCCAGTATTAAGCTCGAGAGTTCGGGAATGAATGAATGATTGAAATGAATGAATGAATAAATGATTTGTTTGGCTTGTTTTTCCTATTTGATTTATTTGACAGACTTGACATCTTTGGCTTGTTTTTGCCACAAGGCTCCAGTGTCAAACTCGAGAGTTCGAGAATGAATGAGTGAATGAACTCGAGGAGTTCTGGAATGAATGAATGGCAGAGGGCTCCAGTATCAAACTCGAGAGTTCAGGAATGAATGAATGAATGAAATGAATGAATGAATGAATGATTAGTTTGGCTTGTTTTTTTGTTAGATTTATTTGACAGACTTGACATCTTTGGCTTGTTTTTTCCACAGCTCTCCAGTATCAAACTCGAGAGTTCGGGAATGAATGAATGAATGAATGATTGAATGAACTCGAGGAGTTCGGGAATGAATTAATTCTTTCTGTTAGATTTATTTGACAGACTTGACATCTTTGACTTGTTTTTTCCACAGGGCTCCAGTATCAATCCGAGAGTTCATTCACCCGAGGAGTTCGGGAATGAATGAATGGCAGAGGTCTCCTGTATCAAACTCGAGAGTTCGGGAATGAATGAATGAATGAATGATTGAATGAACTCGAGGAGTTCGGGAATGAATGAATTCTTTCTGTTAGATTTATTTTACGGAGGTACCTTTTTCTGCATCAGATGATATGGATGAGAAACTGCAGAATTGTTCAGAAGCTGCAGGCTGCATCCCCATAAATGACGAATGGAAGTCACTTTATGTGTCATGTGTTCCAGAATCAACATTTCTTCCAGAAACTGAAATTTACAATGGTGCAGAGGTACATTTAAGGGATACAATGGAAGAAGTTTTAGTGAGCAACAGATTACTAGTTGAAGCTGATTATCTAGATATATCGAAGTCAGAAATACAAAAAGATTCAGATACCTTTCAAAGTAATCAGCATGTAGCAGAATTTTGCGAACTAGAAGAGGTGGATGATTCTCAAAATGAGCATGTGGAGGCTGTTGCAATCGAGAATCAGGTGATGGATGAGTCGAGCCACATGGATTTTCATAGACTGTCTAAATATGTAGAGAAGCCAAAATCGTTAGTTGTGACTGATTTAGTCCAAAAGTCGTGGAATAAACTTCGTGTCTGCCGCGCAGACCTAGCACAGTATGTGAGATCAGAAGAGCAACAACATCTTCAAATTGTCAAGCTCACTGATGAAGTGAGCAATCTAATTTCAGAAACAGATGTGTTGCTTTCTAACTGTCAACCACTAACAGGTGTAAGTGTCATGTAACTTTTCTCGCTGGAAATTAAAAGGACCCTTTGCCATTCATATTGTCAAAGTTTAGTTGATGATTGTACTTTATTTAACTGCAGGACTCTTTAGAACCATCAATGATCCCTTCTGGGGAATCAGATGCATACAGCTTATATGATAAATGGTTATTGGCTTCCACAATCGCACAACATGGATTTTGTTTCTATGCCAAAAACATTGCTGCTGTTGGATCAACCATCGGTTGTGAAACCACGGTAGATTTAGCCTCTGAGCTGTTGGCTTCTGCAACTGATATGATGGCATTAGGTAAATTAGCTGGACATGGGATGATATCAAGTCTGAATACATGTAGTGGAAGAATTTCAGGAAGCTTGGAAAAAACTGATATTTCATCTAGCAGGTATTATTCTTAAAACCCATTTTGTGACATAAGTTGATTGGTTATCTGTACAAATCCATAATTCTTGATGCCTGCAATGCAGTGAAAACAACTCGTCCCTTGTTGATGTAATTCAATCCATTGTTCCTTCAAAATCTTGCATGGCATTGAAAGGTCCTGCATATTATGAATATCTCTCTTCATTGCAAAATCCCTTCAAGCTCAAAAATGAAGAAGCCTTGAAATGCAACTTCCTTACATGGAAAACAACAACTGTAAAAAGTGCAATAACAGGAGGAAAAGTTTGTACGAGCTATCTCTTTTTTTGATTCTCTTGCTTTGGTGTAAGGACCCTTGTTTTTTGGGATTCTTTTATGCTGCAGGGGAATATTTCAGGCACCATGTCGAGAGACACGATAATTTGTGTAATTTTATGTTAAAACTTACAAACTCGAACGATAAAGTTGTAAGAGTTACAATAATTTGTAAAATTTGAATTTTGAGATAATTTATGTCAGAACTTGTAAATTCTCGAACGATTCATCATAAAGTTCAAAATTTCACATATTATCGTCGAGTTTGTAACTTTATCGTTTGAGTTTGTAAGTTCTAACGTAAAATTTTATAAATTATCGTATCTCCCGGTATAGTGCTGGGAAAAAATGCCCCAGCAGCATAAAATGACCCTTTGTTTATATATGTTGTCTGTGAGTTTTTGGAGATGCTGTCGTTCGAATTCTAAAGAAAAACGACATGATATCATTTGGGAGCAAATAAAACAATACGACGCAATAGATGAAGATATCTTTCATCTTCCAGATATAGAGTTAGCCTACCAAATAAAAAAGGTTATAAAACAAAAAGAAGATTTTAATAAACTCTTAGACATAGCCAGGCAAACCTAGATTCTAAGAACCAATCCTATTAAACATTGGAATAGAAACCTGGAAGCCGAACTTGTACCCATAAATCTAGATCTAGCGTAATGGTTATCTTTTATGAATCTTAAGATCTTTTTTCTTAAAATCTCGCCTACTAAGCAGTTTATCCTACAACACAGAATGAAAAAGACAATATACATGATGAGTCAAGAAATTGTGATATTCAGCCCAATCCATGATTCGAAGTTGTAGGATATA
This sequence comes from Morus notabilis, assembly GCF_000414095.1. Taxonomy (NCBI): domain Eukaryota; kingdom Viridiplantae; phylum Streptophyta; class Magnoliopsida; order Rosales; family Moraceae; genus Morus; species Morus notabilis. The sequence continues at coordinate 619,374 of NW_010360565.1, read as the reverse complement.
CATAAAGTTTGACACAAGAGGGGAAACCTACTCTTTATAATTAACGATTTAAAATTCCATCATATTTTAGCATAATAGCGAAGCAATACTTTGGATTATCACAAAAAAGAATTCTTTTTTTTTAGTATCCACTTATTATTAGTTAATAATCCTAACAATTACATTTATATGCTTATTCTAATTTGAATAAGGATATTCAAATTTTTTTCATCAAATGACTATTCATCTAGTGTATTTTCATGTCAATTGGGGAAACAAAGTTCTATAGAAAATTGGCGGTTTGCGAGGAAGGGATCTTTGTGCAAGCCAACTAAGCAATACCAACTTCTAGCTCTAGACCTTAACGTGAGTTGTATCATCATAACAACATTCCCAATATTCATGCATTTTTATGAAATATAAAAGAATTGTAAAAGAGTAATAAATAATAATAAAAAAAAGCATCCTTCAAGAAGAAATGTAGTAGTACTTGAATTACAGTAAGATCAAGTATTCCTAAAAATTCTATCAGAAAAAACCTATACAATATCTAAATATGATCCTCCACCCCGCGATTAAGTATTTTGTAATTTTTCAGGTGAAGTGACAGAGAGAAAAAAAATCAGGCTGGTGAAATCCTGGAGTTTGGTTACATACAATACAACTTTGATAAAGTGGTGAAACCTAGAAATTCTAACTATTAAGATGACTGTCCAAAAAGTAGGAATCTTATCAGCAAAAAAAGGAAAAAAAAGATTAAAAATCTCAAAATGCCTGTATAGTTCCTTATAAAGAAATGTGGTACAAATATTATATCCTCCAGGAATGTATTTTACAATGATAAAGACTATTTTACAGTACACTAGGGAGAAAATTAGACTAGTGAAAGGCCGGAAGAGCTCGTGTAACATCCTCTGGAATTAAACTTGTTTAATTATGATAATTGTGGTTTATCAGTGTGCCTAAATTGATTTCTTAATTAATCATGAACTTTTAAATTTATTTTTGGTAATTGCAGTTTCACCCCTCTTTACTTTTATTTGTCTTTCTTTATTATTTCATTTCCTCATTTTATTTTCTCTTATTTTCTTTTCTTTTCCTTCTTTCTTTCCTTTTTCCCTCCTCTCCCGTAACCCTCTCACTCACTCACACTCTCTCTTAGTTTCTCCCTCTCTCCCTCACCGAGCTCTCTCTCTCTCTCTCTCTCTCTCTCCCTCTCCCCCCCCTCGCTCTCTCTCTCTCTCTCTCTCTCTCTCTCTCTCCCATCTCTTCCTCTTCTTTCTTTCAAGTTTTCCCTCTCTCTCAAGAACGTTCTTGAAACAGATTTGAAGAAAAACAGAGATTTCTAAGAGATTTTCAACATCAAAGCTTGGATCGAGGTAAAACTCTTTGAAACTTACTTTAGATTTTCGGATTCAGCTTTGTGGAACTCGTTTTAGTCGAGTTTGGTGATTTTTGATTTAAATTTTATTTTCAAATGGAATCCGAATGGGATTTGGTGAAACCTTGATGAAAATTGGGGGTTTTTGATTCTTTGGACCCCATTTGTTGATTTGAAACTGGATCTACACATTTCCCTTGTGGCATATGCATCTCGTCAACTGAAGCCACATGAACAGAACTACCCCACGCATGATCTAGAGTTAGCAGCTGTGATTTTTGCTCTCAAGATATGGAGATGCTACCTCTATGGAGTAAAATTTCAGATCTTCTCTGATCATAAGAGTTTGAAATATCTGTTCACTCAAAAGGACTTAAATCTGAGACAAAGAAGGTGGATGGAATACATGGAGGATTATGACTTCACCTTGTAGTATCATCCTGGAAAAGCCAACATGGTAGCAGACGCTCTCAGCAGAAAGACTCCGGGAATCCTAGCATCTTTGGCATTAGAAGATTGGAAACAGAGTGCAATTGTAGGTGATTATGATCTTCAGTATTATGAGGATTCTAACCAAACTATGGTGTACAACTTGGTTTCAACGCCAATTCTAATACAACAAGTCAAGCAGAACCAATGGCAGGATTCGCATCTTCAAGGAATTTGGACTCGAGTTCAGAATGGAGAAAAACTGGACGAATGGAATATTCGGGAAGATGGAACGCTATACTTCAGGAATCGCCGTTCCTCAAGTGGATGAGATAAACAAGACAATCCTTCATGAGTCTCACAAATCGAGGTTCGCTATTCACCCTGGGAGTACCAAGATGTATCAAGACCTCAAAAGGCAGTATTGGTGGAGGGGTATGAAGAAGGATGTTCGCCAATACGTGTCAGAATGTGCGACTTGTCTTCGAGTCAAGGTTGAACATCGGAAACCTGTTAGAGAATTGCAGCCTCTTCCTGTTCCTGGATGGAAGTGGGAACACATTACGATAGATTTTCTGATGGGATTGCCAAGGACTGAACATCGACATGATGCCATATGGGTCGTTGTGGATAGGTTAACGAAATCCGCGCACTTCATTCCTTTTCGTGCAACTTATTCCAGGAAAGTTCTAGCAGAGTTATATGTGGAGCATGTTGTCAGACTTCACGGAGTTCCGTTATCTATCACTTCAGATCGTGACACTCATTTCAACGCTAGATATTGGAGAAGTTTCCAAGAAGCCATGGGAACCGAACTGAATTTCAGCACCGCATTTCATCCTCAGACCGACGGGCAATCTTAGAGAGTTATTCAGATTTTGGAGGACATGCTTCGCGCTTGCATTCTAGGTTTTGGTGGAAATTGGAAGAAGTATCTTCATTTAGTTGAGTTCGCCTACAACAACAGTTATCAGAGTAGCATTGGGATGGCCCTATTCGAGGCGTTGTATGGCAGACCTTGCAGATCGCCAGTTTGTTGGCTTGAGTCAGAGGATCGACTGACCCTTGGACCGGATGTTATCCAGGAGAATAATGAAAAGATAGCCGTGATCCGGGAACGACTGTTAACGGCTCAGAGTCGTCAGAAGAGTTATGCTGATAAGAGGCGTAGACCCTTAGAGTTCTCAGAGGGCGATTTGTCTTGTTAAGAGTCTCACCACGCAAAGGAGTTACTCGTTTTGGTGTGAAAGGGAAACTCACGCCGAGGTACATCGGGCCATTTCAGATCACACAACGAGTCGGTGTCGTTGCTTACCGCCTTGATCTTCCTCCAGAATTATCTCACATGCACAATGTGTTCCATGTTTCAATGCTTCGAAAGTGTCAACCTGACCAGAAGCCATTGTGCAATGGTATGACGTGCCGATCCAGTGTGACACAACTTACGAGGAAGTGCCCATACAGATTCTTGACTGGAAGATGAAAAGCCTACGTCAACGTGAGATACTATTAGTGAAGGTGTTGTGGCAACACCATGGTGTTGAAGAAGCAACATGGGAATTGAAAACGACGATGCAGGAATGATATCCGTATCTGTTTATATCGTGAGGTAAATTTCAATTTCAGGGACGAAATTTTTTAAGGGGGGTAGAATGTAACGCCCTCCGGAATTAAGCTTGTTTAATTATGATAATTGTGGTTTATTAGTGTGCCTAAATTGATTTCTTAATTAATCATGAACTTTTAAATTTATTTTTGGTAATTGTTGTTTCACCCCTCTTTACTTTTATTTGTCTTTCTTTATTATTTCATTTTCTCATTTTATTTTCCCTTTTCTTCTTTTCTTTTCCTTCTTTCTTTCCTTTTTCCCTCCTCTCCCGTAACCCTCTCACTCACTCACACTCTCTCTTAGTCTCTCCCTCTCTCCCTCACCGAGCTCTCTCTCTTTCTCTCTCTCTCTCTCGCCCATCTCTTCCTCTTCTTTCTTTCAAGTTTTCCCTCTCTCTCAAGAATGTTCTTGACACGGATTTGAAGAAAAACGGAGATTTCTAAGAGATTTTCAACATCAAAGCTTGGATCGAGGTAAAACTCTTTGAAACTTACTTTAGATTTTCAGATTCAGCTTTGTGGAACTCGTTTTAGTCGAGTTTGGTGATTTTTGGTTTAAATTTTGTTTTCAAATGGAATCCGAATGGGCTTTGGTGAAACCTTGATGAAAATTGGGGGTTTTTTGATTCTTTGGACCCCATTTGTTGATTTGAAACTAGATCTATACATTTCCCTTGAGAATATGTTGAAATCGGACCCAAAATTGCAGGTTTTGGCTTTGTTTCTCGCGAATCGGCCATTGTTGGCACTAGAATTTTTCCCCACCGGTTGACCGGTTTGGTCAACCGGTCACCCTTCCATAGGTCGACCGATCTGGTCAACCGGTCTCCTCTCCACCGGCTGACCGGTGGAGTTACACTACTCTGTCACCGATCGACCGGTTCCCACTGAAACCGACCCTAAACAGCCCAGAAAACCATGTTTTGACCCCGAAACTCGATGTGGGATTGACCTAACCTCATTTGAGAACTCAAAATGAGTGGATTAGCCACATGAATCCTTGTTTTTCCATTCGATTCTCCGGAATGAATCTCTATCTACAAAGAATCATGATTTGAATTAAGAATTGTTTATGAACATTGATTTTGAACTATGGCACATTAATATGATACAATTGCGTCTAATTAAATGAGGATGTTTGATGAGAAACTCTAAATTGTTGATTTTGATGGGAAAGTTAGTGGCACGATTGGAATTGGAGCCTCGAAGGCAAGCGGAGCTAGGGCTACATGAAGACAGCCACAGGTTTGATATCCAACAAGTAGGATATTCTTGTCCATATCCTTGTTAGCCTCA
>NW_010360565.1:607706-614652 GCF_000414095.1 Morus notabilis | reverse complement strand
AAATGTTTTAGAACAAAACAGGTTTAAAGAAAATGATTTTAAAGAAATAGCATGAGAATGCTAATAAGTTTTTCTAATGATTTTGGAAATGAGATTTCAAAGCGTATCAATTCTTAAAATGAAATATTTTAAGGAATGCTACAATGCATGGTGGCCACAGAGATCGGGATGTGGGAATCGCATCCTTGGGGGCAGGTCCCGAAACCCGTACGGATCCACTTCTTGTTTAGTGGAATTATGGCTCTGCACTTTTCATTAGACAAACATTTTTACCGCTTCTTGTATAGTGGTATGATGAGCTGCACACTTTCATTATACAAACATATTCTATTATGTGAGTATTTCCTTTTTTTTTCAAAAAAAAGGGATGATCGGTTCCGGGTGTATATCTTCGGACCGTGAGTACCTTTATTTTAAATGCTTTATAAAATTATATCCTACTAGGCCTTTCGCTCACCTTTCTTGTTTTCAAATGTATTAAACCCCTCCAGGCGACGCGAGGAGTAGTGCGGAGTAGGTAGCTACTACCGGTGATGTGGACTTGACCTCGGAAAGTGAAGAGTTATCTTTCCTCTTCTCTTTTATTTCAAGGCATGTATAAAAGATTGTGGATTGTAAACTTAAATATTACTAGACTGTGGTTGATGTCACACTTACTTTTGTTTATATTCATGTATGCTAAACACCTGTGGGAATTCCTGACATGATACCAGGGACATGGTTTTAAACTGGTTTGGTTGAAAATTCCACCACCGTTCTTAAAATTGAATTTCTCCTTAATGAAAGGGGCTTGTTTGGAAATACCTAGATGTTTTGGATTTGAAAGAAATTAAATTATTTTGCTAATCACTCTCTCAAACAGGTTTAAGTTTCTAAACAAGCCTCCACATCACTAACCCCAGTTTAGGGGCGTGACAGCCCGTTGCAGACTTCCTGCAAGTTGGTAGTAACCAGAAATCATTCTCAAGTGGGGTGATTTTTCATTCCAAATTCAAGATGTAAAAAGTGCTAATTACACTAACTTAGGTTAGATTCTCTTGCTACTCCGGTTCTCGGGCTGAATGGCCCTCTTCCGCCGACTCTAGGACTTAGTTCAACCCTCAGTTCACTTACACGAGGACTATACCCCTTTGTCCAAGAAGCTTCCAAATTCCTTGATTGGTGTTGTAGTGGAGCTCGATATCTTAAGACTGCAAATGCATCTAATCTCACCCCGGCTTTGAGTGATCATGCCATCTAAAATCTTTTCATCGTCTTCAAACGAAGCTGTTCTACCCATCTCTCTATCCTGATATGAGAAAACAAAATGAACAGAATTTAAACTCACATATCATGGCGATTCATAAAAGTAAAACATAAGCAGAATATCACTAAGAGTATCACCAATAATATGTTTATTTTTGTAGAGTATCACTAAGAGTGATAGTGGAAATATCCATTCTTCTACATCCACTGGACCGGTAATTCTTTTTGTATCACTAATAATATGTTTATCTTTTGAAAGAACAAGTCTAGAAGTATGATACATTATAAACGACTTTTGTTATATTCCATGTCAAGTAGTGCAAATGTGGTGAATGAGAACAATCAGAAAAATGGCTCCTGAGAACTATTGAATTGGACTGCAATAGGGGAAGTGGTAGCCAAGGCAAAAATTGGAGTAATTTTGATAAATACCTTTTAAAATGGCACCATTAACGATTTTTAGATCTCATCTTTAACATATTGAATTTTGCCCTTTAAAATAAGTAATAAGACCGATTATTATCGATAATTTGACAAATGTCAACTGCAGTGGGTCTCTAGTCACCGGCGGCAGGCATAGTTTGATAGATTACTATCTAAAATTTGAGAAATTATTATCAAAGGAGTAGCCTATCACAACAAAAAGGTAGAACTCTAGAAAGATGTGTTTAAGGGCCAATTTTTGCATTTTTCTCCAGAAATTGCCTCTACAGATCCTTCATCACACGTACATCATACTATTCTTGGGCCAAATTACTATAAGAGAGACTTTTACAGTTATCCCTCAAAATGGATCACCTAATTATTACTAACCCCCAAGCATTTACCTTTTTGTTTCTACCCCTACTAAACCCAATCAAAGGCCCAATATATGTAGATTACTAAATTACCCTCAAAGGTAGACTTACAATTTACAAGACTCTGGCTGCCTCTGATCGGCGGCCGCTAGTGGGTCCCGGCGGCTGTTCGGCGAGTGTCCAGCAGATTTCAAGCAACGGTTATAGTCTGTTAGGCTATGACCCATAGTCTGTCAGGTTATGAACCATAATTTATCAGACTATTACCCATAATCTGTGAGTTCTGTTTGCAAAAAATGTGATGGTTGGAAAATTAAAATATCTACTTTATCTTCACTATTACTGATTAACAATAGTATCATGGTAGGTTAGTAACCGAGCTCTGATTGTATCTACAGAACGCCATCAACGATAGTTTATCTTGTTAGACCACTACAACGAAAGTAATATTTCATGACACCTGAAACCTGTCGTAAAAAATCTTTCACGACATTGTCTTAGATGTCGTCTATAAGGGTGTTGTAGAACGTTTAAAGCTTTGACGACATGTAATTAGATGTCATTTTAAAAGCATTCAACGACATCTTTTACTTTTTGTTAAAACGTAATATTACGACACTTACAATTACATCGTTCATTCTTTCTTAGTCATTTTCTTAAATGTCATTGAAATATTTAACGATGCTACAGAAGTTGTTGTAAAAAGATGTATTGACATTTGATGAGATATTGCTAATTAATTAGCTTCATGAAATTAAATTCAAACCAAATCCATCTACTAATAAAATTTAATATCATAGCCTATAATGTCAAATATATCATAAATGTAACTTTACATTTTTCAATAGAATGTGTAAACATCATATTAAAGTCTCAAGTAAATAATAGCAACCACATATACAAGTTTGAGCAGTAATCAGCCTTGTCAAGCTCAATAATCTTGTTCCTTTGGGAAAAAAAAGGCTCAACAATCCTACAGTAATCTAGATAGTTGCAAAAGAGGCGATCACCAACATTGGATGCAATGAAGCCGACAAACTATGAGGATGTTTTTTTCGAGTATATGTAGCTTTATTAGATCTAACTCTGAAAAAGAAAAAATAAAAAACAGCTGTAAGTTACAATTTTTTTTTTCGTCATTTTTTATCACTACCGACAAACTATTATCTTTTTAGTTTTCGACAAATTCTCCTAGCTTCTCAACTTTAATATGCAAAAAGAAAAAAGTTAAAAATTATAAGTTAAGAACATACCTTTCACCGTAAAATTTTGTTTAGATGAATTATAATTTGACTAAATGCGAATTCTAAAAAAATAAAGTCTATCTTAACGGGATTTAAAATTACGTTCATAGTTCCCCAATATTTTTCATTCTATCAGTAAATTTTATAGCATAGTATCAATAATAAAATGAAAAAAAAAGTCAGATAGTCAAGTATATTTTTAATCTCTCATCCCAAGTATATGTTTGTAACAAAATTAATTTTCAATTAAGCATGACAAAAGCTAGGTTTGAATGTTGTTATCGATATTCTGCAATCAAATTTGATATACTTGTGTGGCCAAGCAATTGTACTGCCCAACGCATCACCTAAGGTAAAATGCTCACTTGAACAATGATAGAGTTGAGCATCATGTATTAAAACTTTATAGTAAAAGAGAATTACATATCCTACCCCTTAAGGGGTGTTTGGTATGCAGTAATCTTAAAGATAGGAATAGGAATCTGCAATATTACCATGTTTGGTACAAGAATTACAATTTTTAGATTCCCAGGAAAGTTATTACCATGAGATTCACTTTCTCTCATTTTGAGGTAATTTGAATACCACCCAACATGGTGTTATTCAAATTCTCAGGAATCTTAAAATCATGGGAATCTTATTATTATTATTATTATTATTATTATTATTATTATTATTATTATTATTATTATTATTATTATTCTTATTCTTATTATTATTATTATTATTATTATTATTATTATTATTATTATTATTATTTTGCTGAAGCATTTCGTGTAATTGTCATCGAAAACTATTTATTCAACTATTTTCGTTTACTGATGTACAATCCGCGTTACTTTTTTTCTTTTTTAAGTCTTGTATTGTTATTGTTTCCATTTTAAATACTTATAATTCAATTAATTTTTTCCTTAAGCATCTCATTTTTTGCTACAATCCGCGTTACTTTTTTTTTTTCCTTTTTAAGTCTTGTATTGTTATTGTTTCTTTATTATTATTATTTTTTTATTTTTTTTATTTTTATTAATAATATTATTATTATTATTATTATGGATCTTCTTCCATGCGAACAACCAAACACTGTAATGTAATATTCCTGGGAATTTGAAAAAGATTCTTGTATGAAACCAAATATAGTAATGTATTATTCCTAAGAATTATATTACCCTCCATCACTTTTCTGGGAATATGATTCCTACTGATTCCTATATCCAAACGCCCCCTAAGTTATTAGACTAACTAAGAATATTTTAGACCACATCTTAAAAGACTTAAAACACTCTCATTTAAAATCTGATATTCAAACCTTAGGGCTTGTTCATTTATATTTTTTGTGTTAGGCTGACTTGAATTCAGATGTTGATTTGAGTTAAAGTGTATTTGAGTATGGTTTAAGTTAGAATTTTCATTTGAGTGTGTTTGGATGTGCACATTTTGAGTTATGTTTTGAATTGTGAATCTATTTAAATTTGTGTTTAGGTGAGTCAAAACTTGAATTTGTATTTAAATAATATTTTAATAAAAATTCAATAGTGATAGTTTTATTCGTCTTTTTATTGTGAACGCATAAAAAAAATCATCCCAATCAGAATTAAAATAAAAAAAAATTACGTTTTTAAGAATAGAAAAAAACTATTCATTAATTTGAATTTGAATTTAGAAACTTGAGTTGAAAAAAAAAAACTTAAACTTAAATGAAATTATAACTTAAGTTTATTTTTTTTTAATTTTAGTGCAAATGAATAAGTCCTGGGGTCCATTCATTTCATATTCGAGCAGTCACATTTACCTTTTTTTCCTCCAGCTAACATCTCTCTCTTTCTCTCTCTATGCGCCCCCTTCCTGCCTCCGGCTCATCTCTCTCTTCTCTCTCCCTCCGGCCCCTTCGCCTACCATCGCCAGCGCTCTCCTGATCGTGAATTTGTCAGGATATCAGTGTCGTGAGATCGTCGTCGTTGTACCTTCATCATCGGAGTTCCTCTTGTCGCCGTCTGAGATTCCACTCGCTCATCGCTGCTTCGACGCCGAATCTCTAACAGGCGGTAACGCTGGATCTCTTAGTGCAAGATCTCTCCAGAAGGCAGCAAGATCTCGTTAGAAGGTCGCAAGATCTAGAGCTTCGTCGGAGATCCGAAGGGAGGAGATCTCGTCTTTGCAGATTTTATGCTCTTCGGGAGCACATCCTCAATTTTCATATTTTGGTGTTTCTTACTGGACAAGATGATATTGATGCTGTCGTACAAATGCTTAATGAAGAAGTTCAAAGCTGTGGGAGAAACTCTTCAGGTACAAGGAACGTAGTATTTCTACTCGGTTTCAGCTCTTTATTGTTGTTGTTTCATTTATTCACTTTTATCCAATTTGTTACGAAAATATTGGAAAAGTTTTGTGCTTGTCTTTGTAGTTGGAGTGTTACTTTGAAGCATCAGATGCAAGGTTATGCCAAATGTGTCTGAGATTTCTGTATCTCATAATCTTTTTCAAGATTGCTTACTTTGCCTCTCTACGCTGGTCTTCCACGTGCTGAGCAGGTAAGTTATGTGTTTTGTTGTATCTCAATGGATAGCTTTGATTTGCACAGGTGTTTATTTCAGAGGAACTTAAGAATCTACCTTTCTGCTTCTAGGAGCTTGTGTTTACTTCCACTCCTAGAGGGAAGAGGAAAGTAGTGATATCAACAAATGTTGCGAGATGTCCTTAACTTTGGAGGTATTACACACGTCTGCATTTCAATGGATATTCGTAAGACATAATTAATTGTACTTGGTGGCAGAATAATGCATCATCATATGCTATAATTCCTCTGTTCTATGCAGGGAATTGTCTATGTTGTTGATAGTGGCTTCTCAAAGCAACGGTTCTACGATCCTGTATGTCCATTAACAATTTTTTTTTCTTTTGTATGTTTAAAAATTAAAAATGTACTCCTATGAAAAGGAATTAAAAAAATGTAACAGACTGCAATAACATTGAGTGCATTTGGTTTCATTTTCATTTGTTTTTTAAAACGTTTATGCACGTCTTTTGAGATGCGAAAATGAAATCAGTCTCTAAATCGCATTTCGTCATCAAATGTTTTGAAACTGAAAACGAAGACAAAAAAATATTGAGAATGGTATTTGTTAAAGAAATAGAAAATGGTTGAAAGTTGTTTTCATTTTCTAAAACTATAACATAAATACACATTTTCAAAAACATACCTAAATACAATTTCATTTTTTTCTTATCTAAAAAATCTTAAGAAGAATAACTAAATGAAATTTTAGAAACAGTCCCAACGCCATTCACAAAAAATTCTAATTTTCATTTTGATTCTCAAAACAAAACCATTTTGAAAACACTGCCAAACGGGCCCACCAGTTTGCTGGTAGTTATCGGATTTTGATTTTCTTGCCTTTTGTGTCGTATTTGCATGCACTTTTGCCTAAAATTCTTTCTTCCTTATTCTAATATGTGTCAGCATACGGATATAGAACCAAGATAGAAAAGATAGAATCTAGGGAATAGAAGAATATGGTAAGCCCCCTGTACGGTTCACTTATGCAATGCATGCTAAGGCACATGTTTGAGAGTGGGACTCGGTGACGTGTAATAGGTGGGGTGGGATTTTGCCTCAATTGTTACTTGTCTCTATCAGAATAGAACCAAAGAAGAGAAATA
>NW_010360565.1:606167-607240 GCF_000414095.1 Morus notabilis | reverse complement strand
CAGGAAGAATTTGCCTAGGGAAATGTTACAGGTGTGTGACTGGAGTTGCTGTGTCACTGAATGATTTTTTTATTGCAAAGAATATCGTTAATTTTAATTAATTTAAGAGTGCGAACTGTGTGCGAACTGTGTGCGAACTATGTCAGGAACCAATCATGAACATGAAATACGGTTTTGTTAACATGTCGTGTTGCTTCTGGTTATACTTGTGCACCTGTACCTCGCCATCGTTCTCAAGATGCTATTATACTTGTGCCTGCACCTTCCCATCGTTTTCTGACTAGTTATAACTTTATAGTGCTCTACTGCTCCAATATCTATAATCGCTATTCCCAATGCACTTTCCCTTTTATATTTAGATGTAGAATTTTTGACCCACTAAAACCTTCTGATTAGTATCTATTTTTTAGTTATATAATTTACTTGTACCTAAAACCCTGATACTTATCAAGTTAGGTGATTTACATTTACATGTAAATCCATGCTTCTCTCTTTCAAAGCATATTCCAGAAATTATGGCTTGACCTTGAAATTTTTGTTTGTGGGTGCAACAAGACTATACACAGAAGAGTATTTTATCAATGAAATGGCCACAGAGGGGATTCCAATTATCCAACGATCTAATCTTGTTTCCTATGTCACTCAGGTATGCCATTATGTCGTAATGGTGTGAAACTGATTGATTGTATGCAGAACTATCATATCTGAAAGAGTACTAGCTTCTTAAAAAAGTTACATCCCAGATTTATTTTCTCATTTCATGGTGCTAATCATCATTTGCAAGTGAACATGATGTATGAAAGATTGCTTTACTTGCAAAATTGACTTTATTCTTGTTTTAAGTTAGGAGTTGGAGTTTTGTTAGAGACTATAAATTGACTAGAGTTCCTTCTTTCAAATAGTATAACGTGTCCTTACTACACCTTTTTGACTCCACAATGCATTGTCACTTTTGGAAAATCATACTCTAATGGTATATTGACTTTGATCTTGCTCTTCCACTTCTCAGTTAAAAGCCTTGGGAATAGATAATATCTTGGGCTTTGATTGGCCAGCATCTCCATCACCTGAAG
>NW_010360565.1:561236-605986 GCF_000414095.1 Morus notabilis | reverse complement strand
CAAACTTACTTCTCCGGCTGGATTCCAAGTTGCAGAGATTCCATTAGTATGTTAAACTTTATTCTCTTTACATATTTTTAAGCCGTTTCTATGCCCCAAGTCGGTGTTGTTATCCCTGTTCTATAAGTCTTAAGAATTTGATTTTATCTCTCTATGGTTCTACATTATGATTCTATAATTTTACTCGTGTTTGATTGCAATATTTTTAGGATCCTATGATTTCAAAAATTATCTTGTCCTCAAGTCAACTTGGATGTTCAGAGGAGATAATAACTATCGCTGCCATTCTCTCCATTCAAGTAGTCCCTGTTCAATTAATTCTTAGGTTTATTTTCCAACGGAAAAGAACCTGCTACATGAACAAGGAAAAAGAAGTATAGCAAACGAGTAGAATATGGTATAAATATATGAGCGTCAAATAAAATATAACCGTAATGTTCCCTTGGACACTGTTAACAAGTATGGTGATATTTTGCAGTCTATTTGGGTTTCTGGAAAGGGAGCTCAAAAGGAACTGGATGAGGCAAAGTTGAGATTTGTTGTTGCTGAGGTACTATTTTTTTTTTATTTTCCATATGATTATGTTATAACCCTTGGGTAGAACTCATCTCCAAAAGCTAGCTTGTAGGGAGAGGGTGCCTAAGTGGTTATAAACCCATATGCTAAGCCCATACTTTAGCAATGTGGGACTTAACCAAGATCCTAACATACCACTACGCTTCTGACACCGACGTCCACGGCGGCCCACTTTGGATGGCCCACTCTGGCCTTTTCAGGTCGCCCCTTCCGCAATGTGGGCCTGAGGAGGGGCATGCTCTGTTATCAATTATTATAACCCTTGGGTAGAACTCATCCCCAAAAGCTAGCTTGTAGGGAGAGGGTTCCCAAGTGGTTATAAACCCACATGCTAATCCCATACTTTAACAATGTGGGACTCAACCAGGATCCTAACAGATTGTTTTTACCTTTTTTCAGGGTGGATAAGTAATACTCTTGTTCTTATACCTGTTAGTTTGTGACGTAGAAAGCCTTTTGGGGATAGATTTTATCGGCCTAACCCGGACGGAGCAAGGAATTGAGGTTCCAAATCCACCTAAAACAAAGGAACAAGAGAAAGATCTCTCTAATTTCTACTCAGATGATCAAAAACTGCTAATCTTCCTACAGACCTCGCCTTTTAAGGCATTAGGGAAAATAACCAAACACGCAAAGCGACATGTAGTTTAGTACATAAAGCTAATAAGTCAAAATGACATTACAACCACATAGTAACAAATATAAATACACCAAAACGACACAACTCTATTCAAAATCCAAAATGACTATAGGACATAAACAACTATTGAAATGCTTCTGCATCAGTTTGGTTGACTTTTAAACATTTTTGTTATGGCGAGTAGGGGGACCATGTGACCTTCTTGAATGTTTATAAAGGATTTTTCCAGTCTGGTAAATCTTCACAGTGGTGTCATAAGAACTTTGTGAACTATCATTCCATGGTGCGCTTCTATCTTGGGAATCTTTAACACGTTTTCATTCTGCTCTTTCTTCATTATGTCATGAAAAATGAAAAGTTGGTCTGTAAGCTTCTTTTAAGATGCTTCCATCCTGTGCATTTTATTGGGGTCTGTGTGTACATTTTCTTCCCTCCCATCCTCTTGCTCCCCCTTCTTTAACTTTGTCATCTTTGATTGGCTTGCGCCTTGCAGAAAAAAGTAATTGAAATTCGAGATCAACTCAGAAGAACGGCACAGAGAATATGCAATTCCTTAAAATCATGTAAAGGAGATATGCTGGTAAGTTTTACCGCACATTCACTATTTACATAAACGAGGTCAAGGGGACATGAAGGCCCAGTTTAAGTAGCTGTGCAGGTGCTCTGTTTATAAGATAATTAATCTTAGCTTAACATATTACAGCAAAACAGATAACGCAGATTATTCTCTATAGTTGCGTAAACATGATCTAACCATTGATTTTTATTTTTTTATTTTTTAAGTATCGACTTTTATCATCTTCTTTCCTTTCCTTTTCTCCCTTTTTCTTTAGCTAACGCGCTGAATAATTTATGTCCATCAACTTCTCTAAAGGCATACAGCCACAGTGGGAAGGACAAAACCATAAGAGGTTCTCAAGAAGTCTACATTCACCCGTCATCCGTGTTGTTCAGGTTAATACAGAGAGAATTTGTTTCTCGGAGAAGTTACAACCTTTTAGCTATTTCTTGGTTTTGTGACAAAATGATTGATCTGGGTCGATTCTTTTTCTGTGTTCCAGAGTTAATCCCAAGTGGGTAATATACCATTCGCTTGTATCAACTGACAAAGAATACATGAGGAATGAATAAATGAATGAACTCGAGGAGTTCGAGAATGAATGAATGGCAGAGGGCTCCAGTATCAAACTCGAGAGTTCGGGAATGAATGAATGAATGAATGAATAAATGAATGATCAGTTTGGCTTGTTTTTTCTGTTAGATTTATTTGAAAGACTGGACATCTTTAGCTTGTTTTTTCCACAGGGCTCTAGTATCAAACTCGAGAGTTCGGGAATGAATGAATGAATGAATAAAACTTGAGAGTTCAGGAATGAATGAATGAATGAATGAATGGATGATCTGTTTGGCTTGTTTTTTCTGTTAGATTTATTTGATAGACTTGACATCTTTGGCTTGTTTTTTCCACAGGGCTCTAATATCAAACTCGAGAGTTCAGGAATGAATGAATGAATGAACACGAGGCGTTCAAGAATGAATGAATTCTTTCTGTTAGATTTACTTGACAGACTTGACATCTTTGGCTTGTTTTTTCCACAGGGCTACAGTATCAAACTCGAGAGTTCGGGAATGAATGAATGAATGAACTCGAGGAGTTCAGGAATGAATGAATGGCAGAGGGCTCCAGTATCAAACTTGAGAGTTCAGGAATGAATGAATGGTAGACGTCTCCAGTATCAAACTCGAGAGTTCGGGAATGATTAAATGAATGAAATGAATGAATGACCAGTTTGGCTTGCTTTTTCTATTAGATTTATTTGACAGACTTAACATCTTTGGCTTGTTTTATTCACAGGGCTTCAGTATCAAACTCAAGAGTTCGGGAATGAATGAATGAACTCGAGGAGTTCAGGAATGAAGGAATGGCAGAGGGCTCCAGTACCAAACTCAAGAGTTCGGGAATGAATGAATGAATCAAATGAATGGATGAATGAATTAATGAATGAATGAACGATCAGTTTGACTTATTTTTTCTATTACATTTATTGGACAGAATTGACATCTTTGGCTTGTTTTTTCTACAGGGCTCCAATATCAAACTCGAGAGTTCAGGAATGAATGAATGAATGAATGAACTCGAGGAGTTCAGGAACGAATGAATTCTTTCTGTTAGATTTATTTGACAGAGTTGACATCTTTGGCTTGTTTTTTCCACATGGCTCCAGTATCAAACTCGAGAGTTCGGGAATGAGTAAATGAATGAATGAATGAATAAACTCGAGGAGTTTAGGAATGAATGAATGGCAGATGGCTCCAGTATCAAACTCGAGAGTTCGGGAATGAATCATCAGTTTGGCTTGTTTTTTCTGTTGGATTTATTTGACAGACTTGACATCTTTGGCTTGTTTTTTCAACAGGGCTCCAGTATAAAACTCGAGAGTTTGGGAATGAATGAATAAATGAATGAAACTCAAGAGTTCAGAAATGAATGAATGAATGCATGATCAGTTTGATTTGTTTTTTCTGTTAGATTTATGTGACAGATTTGACATCTTTGGCTTATTTTTTTCACAAGGTTCCAGTATCAAACTCGAGAGTTCGGGAATGAATGAATGAACTCGAGTAGTTCGGGAATGAATGAATGGCAGAGGGCTCCTGTATCAAAGGCAAGACTTCAGGAATGAATGAATGAATGAAATGAATTAATTAATGAATGAATGAATGATCAGTTTGGCTTGTTTTTCTTGTTTGATTTATTTGACAGACTTGACATCTTTTGCTTGTTTTCTTCACAGGTCTCCAGTATTAAACTTCTGAGTTCGGGAATGAATGAATGAATGAATGATTGAATGAACTCGAGGAGTTCAGGAATGAATGAATTCATTCTGTTAGATTTATTTGATAGACTTGACATCTTTGGCTTGTTTGTTCAACAGGGCTCCAGTATCAAACTCGAGAGTTAGGGAATGAATGAATTCTTTCTGTCAGATTTATTTGACAGACTTGACATCTTTGGCTTGTTTTTTCCACAGGGCTCCAGTGTCAAACTCGAGAGTTCTAGAATGAATGAGTGAATGAACTTGAGGAGTTCGGGAATGAATGAATCGCAGAGGGCTCTAGTATCAAGCTCGAGAGTTCGGGAATGAATAAATGAATGAATGAATGAATGAATAAATGATATATTTGGCTTGTTTTTCTTGTTTGATATATTTGATTGACTTGACATCTTTGGCTTGTTTTTTCCATAGGGCTCCAGTGTCAAAATCGAGAGTTTGGGAATGAATGAGTGAATAAATTCGAGGAGTTCAGGAATGAGTGAATGGTAGAGGGCTCCAGTATCAAACTTGACAGTTCGGGAATGAATGAATGAATGAAATGAATGAATGAATGAATGATCAGTTTAGCTTGTTTTTTTTGTTAGATTTATTTGACAGACGTGACATCTTTGGCTTGTTTTTTCCACAGGTCTCTAGTATCAAACTCGAGAGTTCGGGAATGAATGAATGAATGAATGATTGAATGAACTCGAGGAGTTCAGGGATAAATGAATTCATTCTGTTACATTTATTTGACAGACTAGAAATCTTTGGCTTGTTTTTTCCACAGGGCTCTAGTATCAAACCGAGAGTTCGGGAATGAGTGAATGAATGATTGAATGAACTCGAGAAGTTTGGGAATGAATGAATGGCTGAGGTCTCTTGTATCAAACTCGAGAGTTCGGGAATGAATGAATGAATGAAATGAATGAATGAATGATCAGTTTGGCTTGTTTTTCCTGTTTGATTTATTTGACAGACTTGACATCTTTGGCTTGTTTTTCCACAGGGCTCCAGTGTCAAACTCGAGAGTTCAGGAATGAATGAGTGAAGAAACTCGAGGAGTTCAGGAATGAATAAATGGCAGAGGGCTCCAGTATTAAACTCGAGAGTTTGGGAATGAATTCATGAATGAAATGAATGAATGAATGAATAAATGATCAGTTTGGGTTGTTTTTTCTATTTGATTTATTTGACAGACTTGACATCTTCAGCTTGTTTTTTCCACAGGGCTCTAATGTGAAACTCGAGAGTTCCGGAATGAATGAGTGAATGAACTCGAGGAGTTCGGGAATGAATGAATGGCAGATGGCTCCAGTATCAAAGTCGAGAGTTTGGAAATAAATGAATGAATGAAATGAATGAATGAATGAATGATCAGTTTGGCTTGTTTTTTTTGTCAGATTTATTTGACAGACTTGACATCTTTGGCTTGTTTTTTCCACAGGTCTCCAGTATCAAACTCGAGAGTTAGGGAATGAATGAATGGTTGAATGAACTCGAGGAGTTCGGGAATGAATGAATTCTTTCTATTAGATTTATTTGACAGACTTGACATCTTTGGCTTGTTTTTTCCACAGGGCTCAAGTATCAAACTCGAGAGTTCGGGAATGAATGAATGAACTCGAGGAGTTTGGGAATGAATGAATGGCAGAGGTCTCCTGTATCAAACTCGAGAGTTCGGGAATGAATGAATGAATGAAATCATTCAATGAATCAATGAATAAATGATCAGTTTGGCTTGTTTTTCCTATTTGATTTATTTGACAGACTTGACATCTTTGGCTTGTTTTTTCCACAAGGCTCGAGTGTCAAACTCGAGAGTTCGGGAATGAATGAGTGAATGAACTCGAGGAGTTCGGGAATGAATGAATGGCAGAGGGCTATAGTATCAAACTCAAGAGTGCGGGAACGAATTAATGAATGAATGAATGATTGAATGAATCATCAGTTTGGCTTTTTTTTTCAATTAGATTTATTTGATAGACTTGACATCTTTGGCTTGTTTTTTCCACAGGGCTCCAGTGTCAAACTCGAGAGTTCGAGAATGAATGAATGAATGAACTCGAGGAGTTCAGAAATGAACGAATGGCAGTAGGGTCCAGTATCAAACTTGAGAGTTTGGGAATGAATGACTGAACGAAATGAATGGATGAATGAATGAATGAATGATCAGTTGGGCTTGTTTTTCTTGTTTGATTTATTTGACAGACTTGACATCTTTGGATTGTTTTTTCTAAAGGACTCCAGTATCAAACTCGAGAGTTCAGGAATGAATAAATTAATTAATTAATTAATGAACTCGAGGAGTTCGGGAATGAATGAATTCTTTCTGTTAGATTTATTTGACAGACTTGACATCTTTGGCTTGTTTTTTGCACAGGGCTACAGTATCAACCTCGAGCGTTCGGGAATGAATGAATGAATGCACTCGAGGAGTTAATAAATGAATGAATGGCAGAGGGCTCCAGTATCAAACTCGAGAGTTCGGGAATGAATGAATGAATGATCAGTTTGGCTTGTTTATTTTTTTGTTAGATTTAGTTGACAAACTTGGCGTCTCTGGCTTGTTTTTTCCACAGGTCTCCAGTATCAAACTCGAGAGTTCGGGAATGAATGAATGAATTCCTTCTGTTAGATTTATTTGACAGACTTGACATCTTTAGCTTGCTTTTTTCACTGGGCTCCAGTATCAAACTCGAGAGTTTGGGAATGAATGAATGAATGAATAAATGAACTCGAAGAGTTCAGGAATGAATGAATGGCAGAGGGCTCATGTATCGTACTCAAGAGTTCGGGAATGAATGAATGAATCAATGAATGAATGATCAGTTTGGCTTGTTTTTCCTGGTTTATTTTTTTGACAAACTTAACATCTTTGGCTTTTTTTTCCACAGGGCTCAAGTGTCAAACTCGAGAGTTCGGGAATGAATGAATGACTGAATGAACTCGAGGAGTTCGGGAATGAATGAAGTGCAGAGGGCTCCAGTGTCAAACTCGAGAGTTCGGGAATGAATGAATGAATGATATGAATGAATGAATGAATAAATGAATGAATGAATGATCAGTTTGACTTGCTTTTTCTATTAGATTTATTTGACAGACTTGACATCTTTGGCTTGTTTTTTCCACAGGGCTCCAGTATCAAACTCGAGAGTTTGGGAATGAATGAATAAATGAATGAACTCGAGGAGTTCGGGAATGAATGAATGGCAGAGGGCTCCAGTACCAAACTCAAGAGTTCGGGAATGAATGAATGAATAAAATGAATGGATGAATAAATGAACGATCAATTTGGCTTGTTGTTTCTGTTACATTTATTTGACAGACTTGACATCTTTTGCTTGTTTTTTCTACAGGGCTCTAGTATCAAACTCGAGAGTTCGGGAATGAATGAATGAATGAACTCGAGGAGTTCGGGAATGAATGAATTCTTTCTGTTAGATTTATTTGACAGAGTTGACATCTTTGGCTTGTTTTTTCCACAGGGTTCCAGTATCAAACTCGAGATTTCAGAAACGAGTAAATGAATGAATGAATGAACTCGAGGAGTTTAGGAATGAATGATTGGAAGATTGCTCCAATATCAAACTTGAGAGTTTGGGAATGAATGAATGAATGATCAGTTTGGCTTTTTTCTGTTGGATTTATTTGATAGACTTGACATCTTTGGCTTGTTTTTTCCACAGGGTTCCAGCATCAAACTCGAGAGTTCGGGAATGCATGAATGAATGAATGAACTCGAGGAGTTCAGGAATGAATGAATGGCAGAGGGCTCCAGTATCAAACTCGATAGTTCAGGAATTAATGAATGAGTGAAATGAATGAATGAATGAATGAATGATCAGTTTGGGTTGTTTTTTCTGTTAGATTTATTTGACAGACTTGACATCTTTGACTTGTTTTTTCCATAGGGCTCCAGTATCAAACTCGAGAGTTTGGGAATGAATGAATGAATGCATGACCACAACCCGTTTACATTTTTTATATTTTGTCCTAAATACAAACTTCTTTAATCTTTTATATCATCCAATCTCATTATTATTTCTTACATCTTTCATACATTTTGATTTAATTCCATTCCCACTTCCATTCTCCTTTGTTTCTTTACATGTTTAAACGTTATTGCCTGCATTCATTCTAACAAAAGTTATGCATTGAACCCTCAAATTGACTACCTTTGCTTACTATGAAGCAAATGAATACTTTTTCCATCTTTTATCTTCTCTCATTTTACCATACTATTTTGCTCATGATCTTTTATTATTTTATTTCCCTTAAATCTGGTTTAATTCATATTCCTCATGTTGGATGCATTAATTTGCTACGATAGTATTGATATTTACTGTTATTTGTCCTTTTCTTCTTTGTATTTGCTTAGAAAGTAGTCCTTATACATTCACTGTTTTATTTGTTTTCTGATGATGTATTGTAACACCCATTTTTCTAAACCGATAAAATTCTTAGAAGTAGATGTTAGGAGTTAACTTGAATAATGTTATGGTGTTATATGTAGTTAATTCTAACATTACATTGAGTTATATTTTACAGGTGAACGCGATGAGGACTCGAGGTGCTAAGAACAAGTTCATATCATTATATGAAAATTTTATGTGATTTCATATTTATTCTTATGATTTAATGAATTAGTATAATGTTACGATTTGATAATATGTTTCTTTATTATATGACATATATACATGATTTATTTTGTGTTACTTTGTGGTTTATATGATATGTGATATAGTATTTTAATAGGAGTTAAGAAAGTAAATAAATATAAATTTATACTGTTTGATGTGCCATCGATTATGCCCACAAATATCTCCATTAGTCCTATACTATACTAGGAAACAAATCACATTATACCTATTACTAAAGGAGGTCAGAAAGTTACTGTACTAAGTACAGTGACTTTTCGATTTTACCCCTGTTTCTTTTTATTTAAGTTTTTTTATACCGTCTATGTCATTTTAAGTGTTTTTACCGTTTTATCCTTTGTTTGGTTTTTTTCCCTTTGTTTTTGTTTGGGTTTTTGTCTTTTCCTTCGGTTTGCTCTTTTCCTCTCTCTTGCTGTATACTGAAACATGTGTGGCCTTTGTTTAGCTTCCTCCATAAGCTTCTTCCTTTTTTCATTTCTGCTTTGACGCCTGCATCTCTCTTTCACCGAGGCTCTCATTCTTTGTTTTCTCTTCACAGATCCGCTTCGTCTCCTTTATGGTTTCCTCTACTTTATTGTGTTTTCCTTCTTAGTTTTTCCTCCATTTTATGTTTGTGGGTTTCGTTGCGTTTTTTGTGGGCTTAGTTTCAGTTTTTTCCCCCTTCGTAAATGGGTTAGGTTTTTGGTGGGTTTCATTCGGTTTTTTTTTTTTCATGTTCTGTGCATTTTTTTCCCCCTTCTTCCTTTTTTCCTTCGCGTAAGGTTTAGTGGGCTTAGTTTCAATTTTTTTCCCCTTCGTAAATGGGTTAGGTTTTTGGTGGGTTTCATTTTGGTTTTTTTTTTTTTTGCATGTTCTGCGCATTTTTTTCCCTTCTTCCTTTTTTTCCTTTGCGTAAGGTTTATGCGAATCATTTTTTAGGTTTTTTTTGTAGTTTTGTTCCCCATTTTTTTTCCTAGGTTTGGCTTCGGTTTTTTTTCCCCGACTTTTTTTATGTTCCTGGGTTTCCCTGTGTTTTTCGTGGGGTTAATTTCAATTTTTCCCTCCGTAAATGGGTTAGGGTTTTTGTAGGGTTCATTTTGCTTTTTTTTGCATGTTCGGTGCATTTTTTCCCCCTTCCCCCGTTCTTTTTGTTCGTAAGGTATGTGGGAATTAATTTTTATGTTGGATTTGTTTTGTAGTTTTGTTTGCCGTTTTTTTTTTTAGATCGGGTGTTTTTTTTTTTTAAGATTTTTTGATTCGTTTTTTTCCCCGTGTATTTTTCCATATCTGTTAGTGTTTTTGTAGATTTCGCTTCATTTTCCTCTCCTTTTTTATTCGGTTCTTCTTTTTCATTTTCTCAGTTCTGTGCGTTTTTTTGCTTCGTTATGTTCTATGTTTTTTAGTTTTTTTTTAGCCCTGCTTTTCTAGATCTGTTAGTATTTTTGTAGGCTTTGGCCAAATTACAATAGGAAGTCTATCCTCATAAACGTACGGTGGAAAAAAAAAAGGTCAGGTTCACGATTATACATTCTCTGACCTATTATATACCTTAGCTATGCACATAGTCAAAGGAAGGGGAGAGTAATCATCGTGCAATATGTTCTAGGATTCATTATCTCAGTGACAGCCGTAGTCCCCAATGCACGCCTGTAATATTCAAGAAGATTCTGAAAATAGTTTTGGAATTATTGCTCATGATTTTCTTACGTGTTGACCAAAAAAAAAAAAATCGATATATTTTTAGAACCGCCCTTCTATATCCTCTCAGTTGCCTTGATATATTTTCTTTTCTCTCTCCCTCCCTCTTTTCTCATGTTCTTGAACACCACAAGAGAACTTTTGTTTATTCAGCCACCAAGCTCATTTCCTCTTAAGCCTTTTTGAAGTCATCAATCACTCAAGATAAAATTTAGAGATTGTTAAGGTACGATTCTAAATTATTGATTCTATGATTTTGAGTGTAGAATTCTATTAGACTCTATGTTAGTCATAGTTATTATTTGATTGTTTTGTTGTGTATCTTCATAGGAAGCATGCTATAGAAGTTGACCATCTTGATAATTGAATTAGTAATGGAATTATTGGTTCTTGTACAACCTATAAACATGCAAGGATTATTCATGATCATTTATATGATTGGATCATATGATTTTTTTGATCATCTATAAAAGATGTTTATATGTATGCACGAATTTATATTTCTTTAAGTATTAGAAACATGTTATAGGGATGAATAGTAAATGGAGTGATAACATACATGTTGAGGATGATGGTTTTGTATTTTGTAGAATTTCTGGTGAATTTTCGTCCTAGTTTGAGTGCTGGAATTTTTCCAAGTTTCATGTCTGAATTTAAAACAGGGTTTCAGGGAGCAAACGAACTCCGTTTTTAACAAATTAGATACCGTTGAAAAGCTCTAGATGTCTACTTTAAGTTGAAATTAGTTTTAGGTCATTTGGAGTTATATGTGAATTGTTATGAGTTTTTAAAGGAGTAAAGGTCAGGCTGCCAGTTTTTGTTAAGTTTTGTGATTTTGTGTAATCAGTGAGTTTTTGATGTCTTGATATTAATGAATGGTGAGAATGGTATATTAAACACTGTTTTAACGTGATCAATGTATTTGATGAGTTGTTAAGGTATTTTAATAATCTTATTTATGATTTATGGCATGAACGGTTCTAGAGGCAAGCACCCGAGGACCTCATTCGTCGCATCACCGTTGTGAAATTTAAAAAGGTTAAGTAAGGCGCTCAAGTAAGTACACTCTCACCTGCAACATGAATTGAAGAATTGAGAAGTATATGATTTTGATGTTTACGATGATGTTATGACGTTTTTAATAATCCTCTTATGATGATGTTTTGAAGAAAAATGTATATATGTATTTTTATGTTTTTAAATGGCATTGTACACCCTTGATGGTGACCGGTGAGCGGTCTTATTGCCACGGTTGGTATGTGATTTGCTACCCCATGCTTTTCGTGGCTAGCGCGCTATGATGGTACAATGTCGGGCCCAATATATGATGGATTTTAAAGTTTAAACATGTTCAAAAATAATTATTCTTATGATGATGTTTATTATTGATGAATAAAAATGTTCATTTAAATTTGTGAGAATTAAGTGTCTTACTAAGCCCTTTCTTATATAAGTTATTTCATGTTGCAGACAATCTAAAGGGTAAGATGTAGCCATGGAGAATATTGGAGCGGATGCGAGCTATGCGTGATAGAAAAATGGGAGAAACGATCATGGGATGAAAGTGTTTAATGTTAAACAAAGTTTTTACTTTTTACTTTTATTATTTTGGAACTTTGGTTTATGGTGGTTTTTATTTGAAGAATATTTTAGACTTTATAGATTTTAATAACTAAGTTGAACCGAAGGTTATTTTATTTTTCCTTGAGGAAGTTCAATAGTTTTAAAGATAATATGTTTAAAAAAACAATCTAGGCTTTTCTTTAAGTCATTCAAAGTAAAGTGTTTCAAGTTTAATGATTTTATGCATTCTTTAAGAGGTAAATGTTTGAAAGTTAAGATAACTGTGACGGTCCGTGAGGGGTCGTGACAGATATGGTATCAGAGACTCTACCCAGCCGAAAATGTGGCCAACGAGGACGTTGGGCCCCCATGAGGAGGGGTGATTGTGACAACCATCAATCCCTTGAGGCACAAGGCCAAGAAAGGGTAAGTTGTGCAGTCCCACATTGCCTGGGGATGAAGATGGGTCATGGTTTATAAGGAATGACACCATCTCCTAATGGTATGAGGCCTTTTGGGGTGAAGCCCAAAAGCAAAACCGTGCGGGCTCAGGCCTAAAGCGGACAATATCATACCAGGTGGGGGTGTGGGTTGTTACATCTTCCAACTAGATCATTAATGGATGATTTAAATAATAGGCTTTTAAGAGAAGAACTTAATTACCATATATATAAATTAAAAGAAGAAAATACGAGATTAGTAAATAGTTTAAATAATGAACAACAATTTATTTATCAACAAATTTTACAATCACTACATGAGGAAAAAAATAATCTCTTCTTCATCTATGGTCATGGCGGAACTGGAAAAACATATTTATGTAATGCAATAATCACAAAAATTAGATCAAATAATGAAATTATTTTATCTGTTGCATCTTCTAGAATAGCATCACTACTACTGCCTAAGGAAAGAACTGCACATTCTAGATTTTGAATACCATTGTCCATAGATAAATTTTCCACCTGTCATATTAAAAAAGGAACTCAATTGGCAAAATTAATTGATAAAACATCACTTATATTATGGGATGGATCACCTATGACTAATAAATATTGTTTTGAAACATTAGATAAAACACTTCGAGATTTAAGAAATAACTTTGAACAACCATTTGGTGGCATGACAATTGTCTTAGGAGGTGAAGTTCGACAAATTTTCCCAGTTATTCCCACAGGAACAAAAGAAGATATAATAAATGCAACTATAAATAACTCTTATTTATGGCCATATTTCAAATTTTAAAGTTAACAGAAAACATGAGATTAAAACAATACAACCGTACAGAACAAGAAAAAAAGGAAATTGTAACATTTTTGAAAAGGATATTAAATGTTAGAGATGGTACTACTGAAGGAATAAAAGATTTAGAAAATGATGACGCTACATGGGTAAAAATACCAGAAAAATACATACTACATTATGATTCAAATCCAATTGAAAAAAATTCCAACTTTAATATATGATAATTTAAATATGTACTTTAGCAATATTGAATACTTAAAAAATGAGCAATCATAACACCAAAAAATAAAACAGCTGATGAAATTAATAATTACATATTATCCTTAATTCCTGGAAGAGAAAAATCTTATTATAGTTACGACACTATTGCATCCTCATACGAAAACATAGACGAACTTAATCTTTTATATCCTCAAGAATTTTTGCACACTCTGAACTTTAATGGAATACCACCACATGAATTAAAGCTTAAATTAGAAACACCTATAATGTTATTACAAAATCTAAATCAATCAATTGGATTATGTAATGGTACAAGAATTATTATTACACAATTAAGAAATAAAATTATAGAAGGACAAATCATAAACTCAAGCAATGTTAATGAAAAAGTCTATATCCCAAGAATAGAAATGATTGTACACGAATCTAAATGGCCAATTACACTAAAAAGACGACAAATTCCTATTAAAATTTGCTATGTAATGACAATAAATAAATGCCAAGGACAATCTTTGAATAAAATAAATATTATCATAGAACATTAGGAAAAATTAAAAAGATAAGAGGCAAAAGAAAAGAAGAAAAACTAAAAAAGGTAAAATAAAAAGGAGGAAAAGTTTAAAAAAGAGGAAAAAAAAAAAGGAGGAGGAGGCCAACAACACATGGCTTCCTTAGGATTTAAGTCAACTTCGCTGCTTTTACATATATTAGATGTTAGATTGGATGTCTAAATAGTTATTAAAAGATTAAACTATAAAAGAGTCCTTAACAAAATGAAACAAAAAAACAAAAGAAAAAAAATAAGATTAGAAAATATCAAAACACACGGAAAAAAAACATAAATTGTAGAAAAACATTCATAAAATAAACAATAAAAGAACAAAACATTTAAAACAATAAAAAATAGAAAAAAGATAAAAGAGAAAAAAAGGTTTGGGGGGAAGAGCTACCACATGGCAGCGTAGAAAATGTTTTGTAAGATAATTTTTGATATAATAGGAATTACAGAGAAAAAATAAGGACATGTTTGAGTAAAATTATTTTAACCATTGACAAAAAAAAGTAAATAGAAACATGTACAAATCAAATTACTTTATAGGAGTAAACTGACCAAATATTATTCTTAAAAAATTCACACAAAAAATTAAACTATAAAAAAATTCAAAAAAAAAAAGACAAACAATTGAAAGATAAAAGGAATGAAGATAAAAAAGTTTAAAAAAAAGGGAAAGAAAAAGAATTAAAGAAAAAGAAGAAGCCGCCATGTGGCAGCCCAAGAAAAGTGTACTATTACAAGAGTCTTTAAATCTTTTATGTATTAGATACTAGTTTTTAGCGCGCTTGATTCATTTAAAATAACGGCTACATAAATTGATTTTTTTTTATAAAAAAAAAAAAGAGGAAAAAAGACACAAAAGAAATGAAGATAAAAGCAGAAAAAAAAATCTTAAGCAAAAGATAGAAAAAAAAAAATTTTAACTTATTTTGTTGTGATTTAAATTACTTCTATTTTATTTTGTTTAATTTGATTTTTTTTAAAAATTTGGTGCACTTTTACTTTATTCCACTGTGATTTGTTTAATTTGATTCTTATTTGAATTATTTATTTCATGTTATCTCAGTAGTGTCAGCAATTTAGTAAAAAAACAAAATTAAAAGGACAAAATTGGACCACAAATCAATTTAAAACATATAGAAGTATAATAATAATAATAATAATAATTATTATTATTATTATTATAATAATAGAAATATAATAATTATAATTTTAGTGTATTTTTGTTTTATTTTATTTTTATCAAATTATTTATAACATTTTTATTTGAGTAGCATCAAAAATTTAATACAAAACAATGTTAAAATGGGTAAAATTAGACCACAAATTACTAAAAAAATAAATAAATCTAATAAATAATATTATTATTATAACAACAATAATAAAAAGAAAAGGCAAAATTTTTTGGGCCATCAGAAAAAAAATAATAATAACAAAACGTTTCATTACAAAGACAAACCCATTCACCTTTAGAGGTATGTACGGATTTGACAAGAGACGTGTTGGCAAATGATCACCATCTTTATGTTCCAAAATAACAGGGTTAATCCCACAAATAGTTTTGAGGTTTACTTCAATTTTACTTTAGTCTCTAATTATAAAAATGTCTCACAGTTAATCTTTAAAGGGATGTTTATTTTTTATATTCATCCCTGATTTTGAATCATGATTCATGATTCTTTACAGTATTTTCTCTCATAAAAAATACACGTAAAACGAAAATAATTCTGAATACATAAACTAAACATAACTTAAGATTTTATCTATTTCGATCCTTCAGTTAGCTAGATGTTAGATATTTAACAAAATCTGTAAAAATCAAAGACTAAAATTAAAAACATCTAAAATTTAACTAAAACAATACAAAAAACAAAAATTAATACACAAAGATAGTCTCTAAATTTTAACTCTTTCTAATTTTAGTCTTTAATTTACACATATTTCGTCAAATATTTTACACTTAGTTAGCGAAATGACCGAAATTAAAACAAAGTAAAATCTCAAAAACTAATTATGAGACGTTTTAAAAGTCAAGAACCAACAAGAAATTGAAGGTATACCTCATGGATCATTTGTAGAAGTAACCCAAAATAAAAACTTAATACAACTATGGAACGTAGTATCCAAGTGTTGGCACTTAGCACATGAAACAGCAGCCAACGAAGCTAAAGACGCTCATTGAAAACGAACATAAACTCTTCCAAAATTTTCATGACAAGAAAGATAATGTGTTGAATATTTATGGAAAGAAGATGCAAAGCCTACAAAAAACAGCAGGACAGCCGTAATTTTTATCAAAATATTGATACAGCCGATGAAATTTCAATAAAAGTTGAGAATATTTGAAAACGATATATTATTTCACTTCGATGGATCTCCCTTTCAATTACTCTTCATTTTTCTAAAATGATATCCTTAAAACTTTTCCAATCAATATTCACTGCTATTTTGTCAGCTGCCACTGCACTGACATATCATAGGATGTGCACCTACAAAACAGAAAACCAAATTGTAAATCTCTACACTTAGAACCCATTTATTTTACCAATTCGAGTTTTGCTATAGTAAAAAGCTCTCAGAAACAGTCACATCTAACTTATTTATTACAGTAAAAAAGCTCACATAAAGTCACATCTCAACTCGAATTAAAAACTCGAATCAGCGAACTAAACGGAATAAAACTCATGACAACTCTTATTTCACTACGATTGGCAATGAAATAATTAATGATATACAGTAATTTACAGAAATGCCCGTTGAAAACTATAGAAGCAAATGAAAGGGGGTAACATGGCAGTATGCCATTGTGCCACCCCAAAATTAAATAGGTATTTATACAGCAAGGGGCCATTTTCATTTCATTTCATTTAGAGAGAGAGAGAGAGAAAGAGTAGAATGCAAAACTAATCTGCCAAGAGTTCGAGAAAAACCAAAAAAGTGAAAGTCATACAGTTATTTATAATGCATGATGCAGAGATGAAGACTCCTGTAAATGTTTGATTAAGAAAATAGTGGAAGACATCAAGGCAGCGAAAATCGAATTTCGAAGCTTCAATGATTGTACTATTTGCTAACAAGCTAAATTAGATATTTTGAATGTTAGCTGCGGAGACAGACAATAATGCATAGTTGCACAGCTTATGTGCATTAAATGAAACAGAAATGAAGGACATCCAACCCAAATCAAGCTAAACTGAAGAATAGTCCAGTACAAATTTGTTTACCTATTAAGGTGGAGGAAACACTTTGCAACGCCAAACGAAAGCTTCAGAACTTTGCACCTCGCTTCTCATCTTTTGTGTGTAATGCTCCATAGTATGCGCCTTCTCGTCCATTATATTGTTAGGCACCGTATCTTCAGCTAGTTTCACTGCTGCCATCTGAGCCAGTTGAAAGTTCTCTCCAGCACGTTGCAGCTTTCTTGCAGTTTCCACCTCTCCCAACATCACAAGAGCAAGCAACAATGATTTTAACTCACGTTTCGCACTATCTGTTGGCGACATGCCTTTCAAATGCTCCACCAAAGCCATCTCCTCACCAGCACTACAATGCCAAGTAGCAAGTTATGTTACAATGGAAAAGGGAAAAGAAATATACTCAAATCCCCAATTTAAACGTGCGCGCACACACCAAAAAAAAAAAAAAGAAAAAAAAAAGAAAAAGAAACCTGCCAGGACGAATTTTTCCTCTCTTCCTCTGACACCTGGTGTCTCTAGCCTTGCTAGCTGCACTTGAGCTGATGGAAGTGACACGGCTGGTCCTTGTCCTGTGGATCAAATTTGGCAACCACTCGATAATTAGAAGTAGCATTAACGTTCAGACCACCAATTTCAAGGAAGATTCATAGTGGACATGGTAGCAGAAATATGAACAGGCAAGAACACGGGAAAAGATGGAATGAGCCAAGAAAACATGAGTGAAAAGATATCTCCAGATTCCACGAAGGCAATAGGGCTATGCACAATTGCACGTTGATTTATATCATAACGAAGAAAAACACACACCAAAGGTGTAGCAGTGTGACTTAAATACAAAGACATACCCCGTAGTATATGCACTCATTCCACTTAAGTTACTGCTAGTTTCTGAAGCAGCATCATCCTCTAGATCACTCATCGGTTGTTCCTCTGACTGGATCTTTGCCGCAAGAAGTAATCTCCTTTGTCGTACAGCTAAGTATCGAGCCAAGTACTTTCCTACTTTCTCCAAACTTTCCTCATATTCACTGACAAGCAAGCTCGCACAGTCCAAGGATGAGTTTTTCACTTCTGAGATCAAATCCTGTTTATTGTGCATTAAAGCAACCCTCAAAGCCTCCTCCCACTCTCTTGCAGTGATTAACAAACTAATTCCATTGTCGACATCTCCGCAATACTCCAAGACAATTTTGGCAGCGTCCCCAGGTTTACCAAGAGCTTGAAGTTCTTCACAGAGCTCGTGAGCCAATAATGTTATCTCTTCTTTCCCCAGTTTAAGCAGCCCCGCAACTGTAAGGACTCCACCCCAACTACCACAAGCTCGATATGACTTCAACGCCTTTCCTAAACTGGAAGTGCACAGATAGGTTGCAGCAGCATCCTCAAAATGTTTTTCATCACTAAGATGATCCCCCCAAGCCTCAAGGATTTGCATCTTCTTCGCATGATCAGTTATCAGTTGAAGTCCCAAGGGAAAGAGTTGAGGATTTTGCTTCATTAGGTTCATACAATCTGCATAATAATCATCCCCTGCGGAAAAAATGTCCTTGAGAGCTTTCTCAAACCTACAGAGCTTAAGGTCAATATTGTAACGCATCAAATCAAGTGGCAAACGTTCCAGTTCTTGAAGAAAAGGAAGAAACTCTTTAGGGTCTCGCTGAGAGTTCAGTGCCACGATAGCTGCAAGGTTCAAATCATAAAGGCCTAAAGCAGCTTGAAAAACTGCCTCAGACTCAGACAACCACAAGAGATGCTTCAAGGCTTCTTCAGCAGAGGGGTAAGACGTTCTCCTTGGGTCATCAGCACCTAATAATTCCATTTCGCGGATGACTTTTACTCTCTCCAATGCTTCTTCAAGTGCAGGGGGGTCACTTCGAGCAAGGGTTGTCAAAATACAAAGCTCCCTCGAAGGACTCTCAGGTAACTGCTCCTCAAGAGCCTTCCTTATGGCCCGCAAGATGGAGGAAACCTTATCAGTAGCATCAGAACCAACGGAACATCTAGCTTGCACATCTCTTGCTTCTTTCAAGAAAGGCAGACAGTTAAATTTTTTATATAATGTTTCCATTATATTTTCATTCTTTATGGCACAAACAAACTCAGTTATGTAATTCAAACTCTTAACCTGCCTGACAAACTCCGAAGCTGATTGGAGAAATAGCTGCCAGCCACAATGATCAACAATGACATTAAAATCTATTCTGTGCCGCCTCAGCATGAGCAATGCATCTCTAAACCGCTGCTGCACCAATGCATTGCAAATGGATGACAGGACCAACTTTCTTGGGTAAATACATTCTAGGTTTCCCCGAGTAATTTGTAATATGACAGCAGCTTCGTCTCCATGGAGGACACCGGCAATTTTGGCACCTCTCTCCCATATATTCACATAGTTTATATTATCTTCTTCTCTCCTTTTATTAACAACATGGACAAAACCTGAGTATTTTGTTTCTAATTCTCCATGCAATATATCGCTTATGTCAACAATGAAAAGCAGATCCTGTTTAGTTGCAAGAGTTAAATGTGTGATTACTTGGTCAGCCAAATTTGAGTAAAACGAGAAACTGCTGCAGTTGTAGCATAATATCTTCCCACTAACATGCAGCCTACCAATGTCATCAAGTCCGAAAATCAACAGTCCATTGTTTCCAACTGGAACCACACTCATCCAAGGGCAAGACGATGAGAAACTCCGCTCATCATGTTTCAGGGAACCCCTGGAGATGCCCAGCTTTGGTATATGCTCAGAGATCTTTCCACCATAAAACTGAAGAAACGCTGAAGACTTTGTTGCATGATTGGCAGCAATACCAATAATCAGATCCTCTAGAGCAGTTTGACTGGACACATTTGCATGCCAGCCTGAGCAAGTCAATGCACCTGCAATGTGGTCCTTAGAACAAACGAGCTCAATTTCCTGCAAACGATAACCAAGAAACCGATCCTCACTCAAAGAAGTGTGGGACAAGTTACTATGGTTGAACCCATAGTGAGAAACTGCAAGGATCTTGTGCGAGTCCAACCATGTATAATGTATAAATGACCCAAGTGGCATATTTGACGCAGAAGCTTCAACATTGAATTCCTTGCCTTCCAGCTCTTCCCAAGATTCAATTGGAGGAAGCTCTACAACACACAAACATCCATTAGAGAGAAAAGCAGCCAAACAATTCGTAGAATCCCTCGAATACAACTGCATGTCTCGAACAGCACTGGGAAATTTAAGGTCGAATAAATACATAGGAGGTGGTATTAGGGATAAAGAGAGTGGGGTTACAAGTATTTTGGAGTCGTCAATGACCAACGCAGTTGAGTTATCCATGACAGCCGTGTTCCAAATGAAATTAAACAGAGTGACTTGGCCACCATGCGTCCAACAAATCAGCTCCATTGGTTTCACCGGATCCCAAATGAAACTCACTTCATCCTGCCTTAAGTATCTTATTTCCTGTTTTAAATACCAATGATTGTTACTGAAAAACCAGATCTTTAAAGAATCGTAATCTCCACATCTGACTACAGCTGCAAGAAGATCCGAACTACAATTCCACTTGAGAATTTTTATTGTCGCATCCATTTGCTCATTAATGCTAAACAAGCTTCTTTCTAACCCATTCCTCTCACAGAAGACTATTGATGGACACTCATTTTCTGCTTTTCTGTCATAAA
The DNA here is from genome assembly GCF_000414095.1 of Morus notabilis. Classification (NCBI taxonomy): domain Eukaryota; kingdom Viridiplantae; phylum Streptophyta; class Magnoliopsida; order Rosales; family Moraceae; genus Morus; species Morus notabilis. The sequence continues at coordinate 585,161 of NW_010360565.1, read as the reverse complement.
CAGCTGCAATTTTTGCTCCACTGGGCATCCATTCCAAAACTGGTCCCATGAATAGCTTTGGTTCTGAAGCAGCGTGCAGCAACCCTGAATCTCGCTCCCAAACTTTAATCCTCTTAAGCAAGGAAGAGGAATCTGACTCATTACTTAGTGTTGCAAAATATTTCCCATCACCACGCCAAGAAATGGGGCTCCTGAAATGGTATCCAGAATATTTTGGCTCACCTGCGACCATAATCAAGTCGGGATAGCCAGATCTATCAAAACAGGTGGAAGAGCCTTCTCAGCAAAGGAAAAGGGTCATCGGTCAATTACAGAAGCACAATTTTTGAAAGCTAAGATATTAACACAATTATCACTTGCTCTGAAGCAGTTGCAGTTCAAAGACTTAAAAAAATGAAAAATGAAAAATAATAAAAAAACAAAAAACAAAAAAGCCATATAGGTTAGATAAGTTAATAATTTATTTTCTGTTAGACCCCTACTGAAGCAAGTTTACACTAGGAAGGGCAAAACGGGTAGAAAACACAGAGTTAGGGGGCTAAGGGAAAATATTGAAAGTGGCTAGGATGGGCTGACGTGGCAAGGGGGCTAATCTGGGAGTAATTTGAATGGGGGAAGGGCAGTAGGTTTAGGCAGTGAGTATTTTCATCTTCCGAGTGTTGGGTGTGTTGCCGGAATGGCTGGTAGTGCCGGAGAGCTCGAAATCTCCAATCTATCCTATATATTTCAGTGTAATTTGGTGTTCTTGGCTGATTGGATTAATAAAATTTCCTCCGATTACTCTCATTTTCTTGTTGTTTCTGGTGTGTGTGTGAGTGTGGAATTGGTGTTTGGCTGATTTTCTGAGCTAGGTTCCTAACAATTTCCCTGTTTAAGCTCTAAGATCCTAATTCAGAATTAAAAAGTAATTCTTTTGTTAATAACTGATTCCGCTGAAGACACCATACGTGCTGTGAAGTCAATAGTCTTCTGCTAAGGATTCAAAAATTCCCCATTTGCTTCAAGTAATGTCACTGTACCATGTTATAAGTTACAACCATAATCTGTACTACAAGATGACACCAGAAGTAATAGTATAACACCTCCCATATGAGGTGGCCCAGCTCAATCAAATAAATGCAACCAATTTTAATCCCTTCTAAACAGCGTGTCCTTAGATAATATTTCAAGAAAAAATGATAACAGACACCCGGTTACGATCGAATATTGGCCCAAACTTCCATTTATGTACCGGTTTCTTGTATAATAAGAATATAAAGAAAAATGCCTAGACTTTCCTTACTTCCAGAGCATGAAATGGGAGCATGAAATGGGAGCATGAAATGGGAGCATGAAATGGTCAGGAACATAAACGAAAAAGCAAAAAAGTACAAAGAATGACTCTAGGAAAGTTAAAATGCAATTGACTCTAGAATTTCAAACGGTCCAAGTCTAAGTATTCAGTCCTCTTCAGTAGATGTTTATATCTTAACATAACGAGGTATAAACATTTCAATCGGGATTTTAGAACTAAACATAAAGTCTTCATTTTCAGATTAGATTATACAGGAAGTGCGATCGAGATCACAAAGAGAAACTGAGTTCAAAGCTTCTCAATACACGTGGATTTGGGGTGTGCAACATGGCTGTGTACGGAAATCAAGGAAGCATTGATCAAAGGTAAGGACGGAGGTTTTAGGAGAGCCTACAGAAGGTCAAATTATAGATTGATATTGGAATGCAGCAAGAATATAGGAGGGAGCTTCATGAAGATTTCTAAGATAAGGAACGCAGGGATAGGAAAAGTCATTCCAGGAGAATATGCTTTTCAAGGATGGGAGAGATTTAGAGGTTGTCTTCAGAACTTTTTCAACCAAAGCAGCTTTCAGAAAAATGAAAAGGCGGGAGTAAGATTGAATAAGGGCTGCCCTGCCGAAGGAATGAAGGTAGAAGTGGTAAAATCTTGGAAAACGGCAGTGGTAGTTATAAGTAGAAGTGTGGATACAGACTGAAAGGTAATCAATGGTTTGATTGGAGGTAGGCTGATGCAGTATGTGGAGGTGGTTCCTATGGCAGCAGATAGAGCAGTTGTTTGGTGCAGGAATGAAGCAGGGAGGATCTCATTGTTGACTGAACAAACTCTGTTTTACAGAAGAAATACAATTGCGAGAATGGAGCCATGGTCAATCTATTCTCATTGGGATCACATCAAGATTAAAAGCAAGGAACAGTTGGATTGGGATAGAAGGACTGCCTCGGAACCTGTGGAATATTCACGCATTCAAGGTCATTGGCGAGGCTTGCGGAGGACTGTAGGAGGTCGTCAAAGAGACATTGGATCATTCATTCCTTCTGTTCACAAAAATCAAGATTAGAGGATTGAAGGAAGGTCGTACGCCACATGTGTTGGAAGTTTGTTGTCAAGGCAAGAGAATTAAGCCATACTGAAAATAGAGGAAGACCAAAAAAGATGAAGAAGTTCAAACCAGCTTCAAAGAAAATAGAGAAGTGGAATTCATAATAGAAGGGCAGGCAGATTCAAAAGGGGATTTCGACAATCATCAATTCGATGGGAGCAATTCAGAGGAAGAGATCAGTTCTTGCAGTCGCTCGGTATCCTCTTTTTGCTCTATAGAGGAGAACGAGGCTTTGGAAGGTGAGGATGGTTTTGTGGGACTCGAGGAAGTGAGATTCTCAGTGGCTGATGAGATTTCAGAAGGAAATAACCTCCTCGGGTTTCGCAAGGAGCAGGTTCTAAGTCGAAATGTGTTGGTTGTTTCCCCTTTGGCATCTTTGGCTCCACAGGAGGCGGAGGAGAGCATGGAGGAGCACCTAAAAGAAGGGTTGTTGAATGCTGAGTCGCAGGGGGAAGATCCAAAAGAGAAGGAAGATAACAAGCAGCTTGCATGTTTGAGTCAGGGCAACAAAGTGATAATTGGGGGTAAGGAAGTGGAATGGAGTAAAATTAGATCGGCGCTTCAGTTTCGGCAATAGATGATAATGTGGAGGGTACATCAAAGGCAGCAAGAAGAAAGGGCCAAGAAAGGGAGTTGAAGAATTTGGAATTCAACATTCAGTACGATAAGTACATCAGTGGGGCAGCAAAAGGTCATAAATGAAGATTATGTCGTGGAACATTAGAGGAGGAAACTCCCCATCAAAAAGAAGGGGAGTTCAGGAGGTTGTGTGCAAAGAAGGTCCGGATATTTTAATTCTTCAAGAGGTTAAAAGGAATGAGGTTGATAGAAAGTTTGTGGGAAGCATTTGGCAATCCAGATTCAAGGAGTGGGTAATGTTGGCGGTTGTAGGCAGATCGGGAGGGATTTTAGTAGTATGGGACGTTAGAAGAATTATAGTAAAAAGTTTTTTGGGAGACTTCTCGGTCACAATAAAGGTTGAGGAAGGGGATTTTTGGTGGCTTTTGGGTGTGTATGGCCCGAATCACTACAATAAAAGGGGTTTGTTTTGGGACGAGTTAGCAAGCTTTGGAGTTTATGTGGGCAAAGTTGGTGTGTTGGGGGAGATTTCAACGTCACTCGATTTTTATTGGAAAAGAGTGGCAGCAGCAATTTGACAAGGAGCAGGAAGATTTTTTATGAGCTTATTAAAGATATGTGTTTATTAGACCCGTCTCTCCACAACGCAAAGTGGTCTAATTTCAGAGACTCGCCTATTTGTTGTAGGCTGGACCAGTTCTTACTTTCTGAAGGGTGGATGAATTGTTTTCCATTTGGTCGTCAAGAGGCAATAGTTCGGGCTAGTTCAGATCACTGCCCCATCTTATTTCACATGAAACCGCCTAAATGGGGGCCTTCCCCGTTCAGATTTGACAATATTTGGCTTGAGAATAAAGATTTGATAAGAAAATTGAAGATATGGGGGGAGGAGGCAGAGGTTAGTGGCTGGGAAGGTTACAGAGTAATGAGGAAGGTGAAATTGATGAAGGACAAGGTGAAAAAATGGATTCTTGAGTCGGCAGAGGCGGCTCGAGTAATCCCCCAATTTGCAAGAGGAGAGGAGATTATTAAAACAGACTTTTCAGCTTAATTGAGAAGGAAGATAGGGCATTGAAGTTGAGATGTAAGTCTACATGGGCTAGAGAAGGAGATGCTTATACTAAACTTTTCCATCGGTTGCTGAGCGAGAGGAGAACAAGGAACTCTATTTCCAAATTGGAGTCCGATGATGGAATAGTGTTAGAAGATGAGGAGAAATGCTCGAAGATAATAGTCGAATTCTATAAGAAATTATATGAGTCATCAGGAGGAGCTTTTAACGGAATTGAAGGTTTGGAGTGGAACCCGATTTCTAGAAGGGCTGCTGAGGAGTTGGAAAAACCATTTGAGGAGGGAGAGATCAAAAGAGTGGTATTTAGTTGTGACGGAAACAAGGCCCCTGGCCCAGATGGTTTCACCCTCTCTTTCTTTCAAGAATGTTGACAGTTTCTAAAGGGCAATCTGTTGAAGGTGTTTGAAGAATTTTCGAGAACAGGAATTATTAATAACATCACCAACGAAACATACATTTGTTTAATCCCCAAGAAGACCAATTCCTGTAAGCTTAAATATTTCAGACCGATTAGTTTGGTCTCAAGCTTATATAAAATCATTTTGAAGGTTTTGTCAGGTAGGCCGAGAGGCAAATTCTCGGCTTCTAGAGGGTTACATTAGGGAGATCCGCTTTCCCCTTATTTGTTCACTCCCACGACAAACGTGCTGAGTAGGTTGGTTGATCGGGCTGTTGAAGCTTCTCTCTTTAGTCCATTTAATGTGGGGAGGTTGAACGTCAGAATTAGCCAGCTACAATTCACTGATGACACGTTATTTTTCAGCCTACTGGAGGTGGAGGAAAGCTTGTTGAATTTATCATCCATTTAGGAGATTTTTTGTTTAATCTCAGGTTTGAAAATCAACTTGGAAAAGAGCATTATTTTGGGGATAAATTTGGAGGAAAATAGGCTGTCCAGATTGGCTAGTGTTGTTGGTTGCTCAATTGGTTCTTGGCCGGTTAAGTATTTGGGATTGCCCTTAGGTGGAAATCCTTTGCAAACAGTTTTCTGGGAACCGGTGATTACGAGGGTTGCGAAGAGGTTGGATGGATGGAAGAAAGCATTTCTTTCGAAAGGGGGGCAGACTAACGCTTATTCAATCCGTTTTAGCGTCGCTGCCAATTTACTATATGTCGGTATTCAGAATCCCCACTGGAGTAGCTGAAACGAGTAAGAAACTTATGAGGGATTTCCTATGGGAGGGATTCTCGGAGGACATTTCAACTCGTTTAGTTGCTTGGAAGCAGGTTTGCAAACCAAAAGAACAGAGAGGATTGGGCATCGGTAACTTGAGACGGGTGAGACCATTAGATTTTGGGAGGACTCGTGGAGTGAAGAAGGGCCTTTGTGTTTAAGATTCCCTGCTTTATAGAATTTCCTCAAGTCACAATTTGAAAATCTCTAATCTCGTGTTGGAAAATGATCTCACAGAATGAACGGTCGGACTGCAGGACTTTAGATTCTCAAGAAATTTAACGGATAGGGAAGCAAGGGAATTTTCAGTGTTGACTGCAACATTGGAAAGGGTCAGGTTGCATGGTGCATTGGTAGATAGGAGGGATTGGGTACCTGATCACAACGGTATGTTTTCAGTTAGATCTATGTTCTCCTCGCTGACATGCAATAGTTCATCTCTGCAGTTCATTTTCCATGATAATATTTGGAAATCTCATGTTCCGAAGAAGGTCCAAGTCTTATGTTGGCTAGTTGCTCTTAACAAACTAAATACACACGATCCAATGCAACGTCGGAGTCCTTTTCTTTCTTTATCCCCGGGTTGGTGTTACTTGTGCATGAAAGATGGGGAGACGGCAGACCATACTTCCTTCATTGCCCTTTTTCCCGGATGATCACTTACTTTTTGAAGGAATATAGGTTTTATTGGGTTTTGCCTGGAAGTTGTAGTAATATGTTGATTCTCTCTCCTCCGTCAGAGAGGTTTGATTTTATGGAGGGCTTCAATTTTAGCAGTTTTCTGGGGTATATGGTTGGAAAGGAATAATAGAATTTTTTAGGACAAAGGGGAAGAAGAATCTATACTATGGGACAAAATCAAGTATTGGGTATCGTTGTGGGTTTATCGGGATAAAGAATTTGGAAGGCCTTTGTTTTCAGAACTTGTAAGATGTTGGGCTCCTTTTGTATAGCCCTGCCCTACATTTTCAGTTCTCCGGCCTGACTTTGTTTTTGGTTTGGTTTGTTTTGCTTGTCTCTTCTTTTGTTCTGGTCGTGGAGGATAACTCTTCCTCCCTGCTCCCAGTTTCTTTTACTTTTTATTATATTTGATAAATTTCTTCGTTTCTTTTCAAAAAAAAAAAAAAAAAGAAATGGTCAGGAACATAAGTTATGCAAAAATCCAAGAATAGAGGAAAAAGGTCCTTACGTACGTCAACACCATCAGGAAGATCGCTTAGTGAAGTCTCGTACAACAAGTCCCAATCATGAGTCATTACTAGCATCTGCTCAAAACCAGTAACTATGCAAAGCAAATCTCCATCTGGACTGGGTGAGATGCACCTCACACCACCCTCCACTTGACCAACAACTTTTGTTATTTTACCATCCACATTATGCAACAACATTAGCCCACTGTGGGTTCCCAACAGCAACGCCTCTTTCTCCATGACATAATCAAAGGACACAATGTAGTCCCAAACCTCCAAATCAATATAATCAACTTCAGCCAATAACGAGGTTCTCCTCCAAGCTCCTTCATTCTAGCACATGAAAAACCATTTACTTTATGTTAAGAGAATGCAAGCTAATGAAATCCAAAACATAAATTTTACAAACTATGCGCTTAAAATGAAGTTAACAACACTTTCCAGCTCCCACAAAGCACATAACAATCAAAACTTAACCCATAAGGTATTTCACAAATGTAACTTATTCAATGACGTGTTAATAGAAGGGTTTTTTGCACTGGTGCACCCTGAAGTAAACTCATGGGTGTTTGGCAATTTGAATCTGAAACTTTTAGAGCCCGTTTGGTTGGAGGATTCGTTCTCTGATTCGAATCATGGTTCATGGTTCGTTATAGTATTTTCTCTCACAAAAAACACACGTAAATAAAAAATGGTTCTAATCTCATGGTTCTTAATCCATGAACCAAACGGACTCTTATTTAGGCATATGAGACCCTGAATTTGAAAACCATTGCAACTTTTGTACAATTGATAAAATTAATGGACAGAAATGCTCCAAAATTTACACAAATGCACCCCAAAACTTTTCATTGGTTAGCAAATTGGACCTAAAGTTTTCAATTTTGACATTCAGCACCCTGCTTGTCCAGACGAGCATTATTGATTGGACAGCACTGACTACTCTAGAATTATCAAATTAGACTCCTAAATGCCAAACTTAAAACTTTAGGATCCAACTTGCAAATAACGAGAAGTTCATAATACACTAATGCAAATTACCCTCGATTAAAATTACTCACTAAACTCTGCCTTGCTGTAGGCACCTCCTCTTCTATCCCAGATACTCCTCAAGTTTTTTTTTTTTCCACATTCGAAATACAATATAGATACTATACATACTTGTATACATATATATATATATGAATACATACATATATATACATATATGCAAATTGAGATACCATCTATATAAATATATATATATAAATGCAAATTGATGTACGTAGAATTATGGACGAAACAAGTGAGAATCTAACTAACCTGGAAGGAAGAAAGATGAGCGGTGTAAACGAAATTTGCAGAGGAAGCCAAGAACAAGCGATTTCGTTCGACATCGAGAGCTGAAAATGTCAGAACCTCATCCTTGGACTGCAAATGGACGTACTGCGAGACCTCCGAGAAGAGCTTCAGATTATTCATTTCCGAATCTTTTCGATTCAATTCACGCAAAGAAATAGCAGCAAAAATAGATCCTCCTGAAAAATCAGCAAAGCCCTAAGGACGAGGAACAGAGTCCAAGTGAGGGTTTATGAATGAAAGTAAGAACTAGTACAAAGAGGTTTAAGAGCGGGGTTAAACCTACCGCTGTTTTGTTACTTGACGGCGCACGGGAATGATGAATCTGACGTTTTTCGCTACTTTGTACCACTTTTTCTTTTCTTTTTTTTTTTGAATTGTAAGTATGGGCCATTTTGTTAATTACCAATTAAAAGCACGGTAATTAACGCATTTATTAAGTAAATGCTTCAATTATAATATAAAAAATAAATGTGATTTATCTGGTAAATGAAGTATTTTTGGGTTATTGCAGCGTATAAATGCGTGATTTACTAAGTAATTTCATTATTTACGAAATAAATTAAATTCTTGATTTGCCATTAGTGTTTGTACGTTTCTTGAAAAAGTAATGCTAACTTGGTAAATTTTGAATTTACCAAGTATATAAATGATTTGCCATTAAAATTCATATGGTTCTATTTCAAGTGATTCTAACATGGTAAATCTAAGATTTACTGTTACAATTTGTGCTGTTCTTTTTCAAGTGATTCTAACTTAGTAAATTCTGAATTATGTATATCAAAATTTCCCATTAAAGTTTGTATGGCTCTTCAAAAAGTGACCAAGTATATCCAGGATTACTATTAGAATTTGTATCGTTCTTTTTCAAGTGATTCTAGCTTGGTAAAATCTTAAATTTACTGTGTATTTCTAAGATTTAACATTAGAGTTTGCATGGTTCTTGAAAAAGTTGTGCTAAGTTGGTAAATCCTAGATTTATCAAGTATATTCAGGATTTACTATTAAAATTTGTACTATTCTTTTTCAAGTGATTCTACCTTGGTAAATCATAAATTTCCCGTATATATCTAAGATTTACCATTAGACTTTGCACGGTTCTTCAAAATGTGATGCTAATTTGATAAATATTAGATTTATCAAGTATATCCATGCTTTCTTATTACAATTTGTAGTGATCTTTTTTTAGTAATTCTAACTTGGTAAATCTTAGATTCACCGTGTATATTCAGAATTTACCATTAGAGTTTGCACGGTTCTTAAAAAGTGATGCTAACTTGGTAAATCCTGAATTTACTAAGTGTATATTAGAATTTGTACTATTCTTTTTCAAGTGATTCTAACTTGATAAAACATGGATTTACCATTAAAATTTATACGGTTCTTGAAAAAATAATACTAACTTAGATTTACCCAGTATATCTAAAATTTATTATTAGAATTTGTATTGTTTTTTCAAATGGTTATAGCTTGATAAATCCTGGATATATTTAGATTTATCAAAGGAAAGGGAAAATAGCAAGAAAAGGGTAAAATTGAAAAATGAAAAATGAAAAACATAAAATGGCCTATTAATTTCTATGCATTATTAAATTCTCAATTTACTTCCATAAGTTTTAAATGTAGGCCTATTTACTACAATTTTACTTTTAATTAGGTGGGTTTATTTAAACTTTCGATTGATTTGATGAGTTAAATTTAAAATCAACCCACCAACCCTTTTATGTTTACCTGTTAAAAAATGTTATTTATGCCATTCTAATTAGTTAGTCTAAAATTATTTAGAATTTTAAATTCCAGAAAGATTTTAAAATCATTTTTCAAAAGTTCAAAAGAATATCCTCCCCTTCCGCCCGACGTCCCATCGCCACTCACCCACCCCTTCCCCGGTGCGGTCACCATTATCGTTCTCTGGTAGAGAATTTGAGTGTAGAGGGTGAAAAGAATGCAGAAACAAGTGAGGGTTTGAGGCGCATAGGAATACTTTTCTTTAAGGTTTTATTTGCCCTCACTTCTCAAAGTTTGCTGATGAGTTTTAATGGCAAATTACCCCAAGATACAACAAACACTTGAACACAATATCTAGCAATAATATTGAGTTCCAGAACATTAATCAAGTCTGTAAATTTTTTAGAGAATTAATAAAGACAGAGGTGTCATTTCATGAATGAATGCATCCTCTTTAAACATTACAACCATTCACATAAAGGCACCTTTTCAATGTAAGGTATCTTTTCATAGATTAATACACATATTACAATTGTTATATCTATTGCTAATTGGTGTTCAAATATGTATGAAAGCATATCACCAATGGATGTAATGGTTCGAAACGTTTTAGATCACATAAACTCATGAAAACATTATTTTCTGCATAATTGTCGCTGCAGCGGATGTTTTCCCTCTGCAGCTGTAAACGGACCCGAGACATGCAAACATTTCGGCTGCAGCCGGTTTGGCCGAATCATCTGCTGCAACTTTTTGAAGTCCATTTTACACGAGTTTTTATGTTTTAATATTCAAACAACTTGTGATCTTAATCGAGACATATTACAATATCTCTAACATTCTCAACCTCCGTTGCGAGCCTGCGTCTACAAATAATCGCGAGACCCGCTTCTCTATGGAGCTCAACATTTTGTTGTAGTAAAATGAACTCGATCGTCATTTTTGCTTTTTCCCCACAATCATAACCTAATTAAAATAATTTCAAAAATTAGGAGACGTTTGGTTCATGGATTAAAATCATGTGATTAGAATTATTTTCGATTTATGTGTATTTTTTATGAGAGAAAATACTGTAACGAACCACGAATCATGATTTAAATTAGGGGACGAATCCCCCAACCAAACAATCTCTTAATTCACAAGAATCGCGGAATCCATGGCTTGTAACAATGAGAACACTAGAAAATCACAATAGGTACTTCGAAGATTATGAGTAACGGGGTTGGGCATTGTGCATGTGGAGTGACAATGGATGGGTGTGGGCATGGGGTGTTTGCCATGATATGGATTGGCCCTAAGGGTGAGTTGTGGGGCAGCGACGATGGGCCAGGGAAAGGGGTTGGCCATTCTCTCTCTCTATTTATAGTATGAAAAACCAATCAAAACTGACAAATCAGATTTGTAGGGGGGGACTCAAATAGGGAGTGAGAAGAAGGCAGTGAATATGGGCAGAGGAAGGGTATTAAAAATTAAATTTGTAGAGGAGGGGAGATCCGAGAATGCCAAATCGTTCAATCAGAGTCCAAATTAGAAAGCCTCGCCAGAGCTGAAGAAGGATGGAACTTCACCAGGATCGTTTGGGTTCACAAGCAAGGGGAGAAAATGGAGGGGTGATGGGTGGAGAGAAAACTCGACGAGTATTTTTGAGTTATGATGACTTAAGTATAGAGTTTGAGTTAAATTAAGTTATAATTTGAGTTGAAATTATAATTTGAGTTTTTGTTTAGTTGTGTACATTTGCGTTATGATTTGATATGAGAATCTTTTTAAGTTTATATTTGAGTGGATCAAAACTTGAATTTGTATTTATATAGTATTTTAATAAAAACTCTGCTGATGGAAAATTTTAATATGGTATATGGGTGGAGTTTTATTCGTCTTTTCGTTGTGAACGCATAGAAAGAAATCATCTCAATCGAAATTAAAACGAAAAAATTATGGCGTTGTTAAGAATAGAAAAAATATTGTTCATTAACTTGTGTTTGAGTTTAGGAACTTGAGTTGAAACGAAAACTTGAACTCAGATTTTAGACCCAAACTCAAGTTAAAACTCAAGTTTAAACTCAAATTTTACAAAAGAACATGAACTATAATAAAACTTGAGTTCAAACTTTTTATGAGTTTAGGTGCAAAAGAACAAGCCCTATGGGTTGGATTTGTTGAGTTCTTTTAGGGGTTGTTCTTTTACATTTTTAAGTGAGGGTGACTTGAGTGATGATCTTGAGTTAAGTTTGAGTTATAACTTGAGTTGAAGTTGTAACTTGAGTTTGTGTTTGGATGTGCACATTTGAGTTATGATTTGAATTGAGAATCTATTTGAGTATGTGTTTGGGTGGGTCAAAACTTAAATTTGTATTTAGATTGTATTTTAATAAAAACTCAATGGTGATGAAAAATTTTAATAGGGTGTATAGGTGGGGTTTTATTCGTCTTTTCGTTGTGAATACATAGAAAAAAATCATCTCAATCAGAATTAAAACAAAAAAGTTATGGTATTTTTAAGAATAGAAAAAATATTGTTCATTAATTTGAGTTCGAGTTTATAAACTCGAGTTGAAGGGGAAACTTGAACTCGAGTTTAGCCCCAAACTCGAGTTCAAACTCAAATTTTACAAAATAGCATGAACTTGAATAAAATTATAACTCGAATTCAAACATTTTCTAAGTTTCGTTGCAAAAGAACAACCTCTTAGATTTTTATGTTTTTCTTGTAATTTGTAAATGTTTTCAACATATTCAAAATTAATTCCATGGTTAAAATTCTGGAACAACTTAATTAAAATGATAGTAAAGATGTTTTATGTTCTAAAAAAATAACCTTAATGTACCAAAACACCATTTTTTTTTTTTTTACTTGAACCAAAAGTCCAATTTTTAATATCTAAGAGAATTGTTTCAAGATTATTATTAACATACGATATAAATAAGATGTTTGGAATAATAAAGGATAATAGAATAATTCTATCCCTAAATAAAATATTCACTTTTAAACTCCTTGTCTTTACTTTAACAATATTATCAAATAGTGTATTTTATTATTATTGAACAAGTATCATTCTAGATATACTCCTTTTATGTGGGTGGTTATAAATTTGTATATCTAATTTTAAGAGTGGTTAATCACAAGTAGCAATATCATTATGGGTTAGTTTATAAACTTACATGTAAATTGTTGACGGTGTTTTTCCGACAACGCGTTGTTTACTCTCCAAAGACACTCACAATAACACTCGCGATTTAATAAAGGATTAAAGTTGAGAAATAATGTAAATGAGACAAAGATTTATAGTGGTTCGGCAAGAACTCTTTGCCTAATCCACTTATGAATGCACTAATATCTTCTCAAATTACAAACCCTCTTGGAGTAATGAAATAGTGCGTAACCCCCTTTTCGGTTTCCTTGGCTCTATTTATAGGCCTTTATATGTGATTATCCCTTCGCCGTTTCCAAGGAGGAAGCCATCTCCCGTCCCTCGATTTACGGGCGGGTAGGTGAGTTTTCATGATGACAACCTCAGGAAATGCAGCTGATCCCTCTCATCTGCCGCATGATTTCCTGACTCCTGCAGTAGTCGTTGGATCAATACGTCCTTCCCCGAGTTGATAAGACCGCTGATGGATTTGACTGAACATGTTATCTCGACGCAGTGGCCTCCAGCAGTCGAGTCATAGTGGTCGACGCATCTCGCCGCATATGGTCTCTCGACGTAAAGGCCACTTCAACTATAGTCTGCTCCCTCGACGCCAGCGACCGATTCTTGGCGGGGAGTGTTCGGCGCTTGTCGTTCGATAAAGTGGTCAATTCCTCGACCATGGTGTAACAATTACCCCTAGACTAGGACGTCGCGGTGTGACTTTCCAGGCTATACAACGTCGAGAGCGCCACGTGAGGAAAGCTTTTCGGCTGGTGAGTGCGGCAGCTTATAGGTACAGTGCATCATTGCGGTTGGTTTCATAGGTAATGGAGCAGTCACGTCGATCGTGTCAACAGTCATGTCCCCACTTCTCTGACGCCACGTGGCACTGGGAAGATAAATCATAGCCGTCTGATTAAGTCCTTTTCTGTTGCTTTCTCCCCGACCGTTCGATCGCGCCTTCTCGGATCCACCGTCGGATGAGAGCGAATCGGATTCTACAGTCGAGATTTGGAGTCCTTTAGACTCCTCGGGGACCCCTGGGCTCCTCCTCGGGCGTATATATATGTCCTCATATCCGCAGCTCTCTGGTCACCAAGCCTTCAGGACGTCGTCACTCTACCGGATTTTCGCCAGAACCTTTCGTCTCCGTGCATCCTTCCGCGCCGCGCTCATTTTTGCTCTCAGACTCAGGCTCTCTTCGAATCAGGTAAGCCTTTATTCCCTTCGTTCTTTCTGCGGGTCTGGTTCCAGTGTCTGTAAAATCATGCATATACGCGTTATAAGGGGGAAGATGTGCTTACCTGGCGGTGCCGGCCGTGAGCCGGGGCCTGAGCCCGCACGGCCTGATCCGTTTAGGCGTAGTTGTTTTCGCTTGAGACCTTCGAGCTCGGCTCTGGGTCTCTTTGACTTATGGCATAAATCTGTCTTTCTTTTGTATGGCTGCAAAGCCCGAGTGTCATATCATTGCCTCAGGGGCCTTTGGTCTGAACACTCGTCACTCCCCTTCGCTCTACACTTTTGACCTCTCGACCACTAGGATCTGACCAAACCCCTTTTGCTTGTTTCCAGAACATGTTACCAGAACAGTTCAGGGGTCGAGAGGTCTCCACCTCCAGGGTAAGGGCCGACCCTAAAGATATGGCCACATCCAGCTCATCCTCGGGTGACAACGGGGATTCCTTGCTCCGCCAAGTCGAGGACTACATCGAGGCTTTGGCCTCTGCCTCCCAGTCGGATGAGCTAATACTTCTTGATGATGAGGATGCTAGCCTACAGGTCGGCCCTTCCGAAGGCCGCAGCCATGGGGTGGCGTCGACCAGTGGACTAACAGGGATGGTCACGGATGTCAATCCATCAAAGATTAGACCCCAGGCCGCGATGAGGGCCTTCAATGATGCAGGGATCGACCCCCTGCATTTTTACCTGATTATCCCGACTCCCAATGATCAGGCTCACGCGCCCCCACCCCGCCACATGACTGTATATACGCGCTCCTTGAGCTTTGGGTAGACTCTGCCCTTTCATCCCCTCGTGAAGGCCCTTTGCGGCCTTCATAGGATTTCTCCAGCACAGTTGTCTCCCAACTGCTGGACGACCATTAACTCCATGATAATTTTGTGGAGAAAATATTTGAACCTCGACTTAACCGTCGAGGAGTTTTTGTACTGTTACACCCTCAAGGCCTCCCCGAACCAAAGGGGGTTTTTCTACTTGGCTGCCCACGCCAAGGCCAAGCCGCCTGCGCCCCCTGTGGTGGTCGAGAAGACCTCTAGTTCGCACAGGTGGAAGCCCCAATTTTTCTTCGTTGGGGGCAATTTCAATTCCCATCCCCTCGATGGCGAGCGTCGGATGGGGACGCAGATAGTATTCAGCCAATACTATAGGTTATTCATTTCCGCTAACCTGATAACGTTTATTCTGCCTGTCGAGCCTTTCTCAAATTGTTGCTTCTTACTATAGGTGACGTCGTCCTTTGACCCTGACTCTCTGCGTCCACCCTTGCGCACATCGAGGAGATTCTTACTCGTCCCAAAGACCTCCGTTGCGCTTCGGTTCTCAATACTATTGAGAACCGTCGATTGTACGGCTTGTCTGTGCTTCTCAACACCCCGCGCTCCCCAGTCGTTCCTCCTGCTGATCTTTTCGGTGGTGAGTTGGGTTTTTCTCCCCTTCATTTGTTAAGCAAGAGTTAAGGAAAATGGGTGAGTAGTCCTTAATTTAGCCTCTCTTTTCTTGTAGTCGCGCCGTCTAAAATGAGGTACACCATCCCGAGTAAGCAAAAGAAGAAGAGGGGGCGAGATCCCACCCCTGCGCCACCGAGTTAGCCACGCGTCCAGGTCACTCCACCCCCTGGCGTCATTGAGACTCCAGTTCGGGGGATGTTTGTGGTCGAGCCCACGGTCAAGAGAGGAAGGGTTGAAGTGCCCCAGGCTCATGCCGCCATCGAGGGAACCTCGTCTCAGCCTTCCTGACGCTCAGATAGGGGAAAAAGCGTCACGGCTTCTGTACTGGGGGATCCATTGGTGATGCCGGGGTTGAAGATTAATGACCCTGACTTCACCGCAGCTGACGTGGTCCCCCAGTACCTCGACGCTGCTTTACGGTTTCCTCCCCGCTTCAGCCTCCCGCTCCAGGCCATATATTCATACTTCGACCCGGATTCCTGGGGCCTCCATGCTGGGAAGAGCATCCTGGAGCGTCAGTGCTTGACTGTGACGCGCCTGGTCTCGGTAAGCTTGACTTGTTATCCCTCGACCTTTACCGGTCGAGCGCCCGGTTTTAATGCCTTGGGACTTATTTTCTTGTTTAGGTGCTTCAGGCTCTTGAGATTGCTCTCCAGAACTACGTGGAGCTGGAACCCCTGCTCGACCAGAACACGGCGTCGAGAACCTCAGCTGAGGAAGTTAAGGCCTTGCGCACTGCTCGGGATGAGCTCTCCTTCAGCCTGGACGCCGAGAAGGCCAAGGTCCAGTCCCTGGAAGAGATCATGGAGAAGGAGAAGGAAAAGAGCTTCTAGGCGGGGTCTTCCTCGGTAGTCCAGGAATACCTTGCATCTCCTGTCTTCGAGCAGAAGAATAGGGAGGTGTTAGAGGAGTTCCTGAGGTCCGAGACATAGAACCGCGCTGTCGACGCCCGCCTGGAGGCCTTCAAGTCGTCCCCAGAATTCCAGTGTTTGGTCGACGCACAGGTGGAGCAATTCAAGGCTTCAGGGGCTTTTGAGGGCCTCGTTACTCAGCGACTTGAGGTTTACAAGGCCTCCGCTGAGTTTGATGAGCTCTAATTGTCCTTGATGACATCTGCTGGCAACCAGATCCTCGACCGCTTCCGCAGAAAACGTCCAGATGTCGACCTGTCCTTCCTCGATGAGTCTGATAGCGAGGAGGTGGAGGTGGTCGATCTCGACTCGAAGGCTGGGAGCGTCGATCAAATACAGGCGGATGTTGAGCAAACGCCCGAGGACGTTGAGCAGGTACCAGGAGATGGCGGCGAGTCGGCGCTGGGAGGAGGTGGCGAGAAGGCATCGGGGGATGGGGCTGAGTAGTGAAGAGACCATCTGCGTTTCTCGTGTTCTCTTTTTGAATGGCCATGAGGCCAAGACATTATTTGCTGGTCTGTAACGACCATAAGGTCGAGACAAATATTTTTATTTATTTTTATATATATTCATGCTTGTTTTGCTCATTGTGTGTGGAGAATTTTTGGCTAAGTGTCGTTGAGCTCTAGCTCGACCACCTTTGCAAGTTTTTTTTTGTATCCCCTCGCCAAAGCTCGACGTAGACAATTTCTATTTATTTATTGCTTTAAGTACGGTTTGGCCGGAGCTCGCCAACTTTGCGGGTTTTAGGGGGCCCTATTACCCCCTCGTCAAAAACAAAGTCTTGGACTTGTTTTTGACGCACCGTGGTTGACGTATCAACATTTTGGTCGACGTATTGACATTTTTTAGGTCGATGTATCAACGCGTTTAGTCGACGAATCGACATTTTGGTCGACGTATCAACGTTTTTTAGGTCGACGTATCGACGTTGACGATGGATGAGTGAGCCCATATGAGAATTAGTCGAGACGCAAAACAGAGTTGGCTAAATAGACAATGCAATTTACCTCTATTTATGTAGGATTTACAAATCGATGCTCTTCACAAGAATAGAGAACACGCAAAAAGTACTTAACTTAGCCTTTGTAGTCGACGTACCTCGCAATCATTGGTAGTAGACCTTCAGCTGGTCCACATTCTAAGTGTGCTTGAGGTCTCGACCATCAGGCTCTGCCAGTCGATATGACCCGTTGGCCACAACTTCCTTTATTCTGTAAGGTCCTTCCCAAGTCGGCCCCAAGGCACCAGAGTTCTTGGGCTTGGTGTTTGGGGTTACCACCCGCAGGACTAGATCTCCAACCCTGAAGCGCTTCGGCTTGACTTTTTTGTTGTAGTACCTAGCAGTTTTGGCTTGGTACGCGGCGAGCCTTAGCTGCACATTCGTGCATCTTTTTTCCAGAAGGTCGAGCTCTAGGTTCATCAGCTCGGCGTTCCTGCCTTCCTTGTATCGAGCTACTCGGCAAGTCGGGATATAGACCTCGATAGGGAGAACTACTTTGGCTCCATAGGCCATTGAGAAGGGGGTTTCCCCCGTAGTGGTCCTACTCGTTGTTCTGTAGGCCCACAAGACTTTCGGCAGCTCGTCTGCCCATTTTCCTTTATAGGCGTCGAGCCTTCACTTAAGCGTTACCTTTATAATTTTGTTGACCGCCTTGACCTACCCGTTAGACTATGGGTATACAACAGAAGAGAAGTTCTTATGAATTCCTAATAGTTCACAAAATTGGTGGGTGTTGTCGTTGTTGAACTGTCTCCCGTTGTCGGACACGAGAGAATGCGATACACCAAACTTGCAAACTATGTTGTTCCATATGAAGTTAGTGCATTTCTCCTCTGAGATAGTCGTTAGTGGCTCGGCTTCCACCCATTTGGTAAAGTAGTCGACGGCGACAATGGCGAACTTATACCCTCCGGGGGTTTTGTGCAGCGGGCCAATAAGGTCAATCCCCCATTTAGCGAAAAGCCAGGGGGACATTATCGATGTGAGGACCTCTGATTGCAGTCGAGGGGTTGCGGCGTACCTTTGGCAGCTTTCACACTTCTTCACATACTCGGTTGCATCCTTCTTGAGACTTGACCAATAGTATCCCTGCCGTAGTATTTTGTAGGCTAGGAACTGTCCCCCTGCGTGGTTTTCGCATATCCCATCGTGCACCTCCGAGAGCACCCTCTTTGATTCTCCCTCGCCGAGGCACCTGAGCAGGGGCATCGAGTACCCCCTTCGATAAAGAAGGTTGTCATGCATTGTGTATCTCACCGCATGATACTTCATCTTTTTTACCTGCTGCCTGTCCTCGGGGAGTTCGCTGTCGACCAAGTATCGGATGATCAGGTCCATCTAGCTTGGTTGGTGGTCCACCGGCACGACCTCAGGCCTCTTCTCTGTGGTCGGGGCTTTTAAGACTTCTACGGGTACTAAGTTCAAGAGCTCGGCATCTTTCGACATTGCCAACCTGGCGAGAGCGTCGGCATTGCTATTCTCTGCTCTCGGGACTTGCTGTATATCATAGGCCATGAACTTCCCTAGGGCCTTTTTGACCTTCTTTAGATAGGCGGCCATTTTCTCATCCTGGGTTTGGTACTGGCCCTTTACTTGGTTCACAATCAGCTGTGAATCACTAAAGATATCTAAGCTCCCTACTTGTAAGTGCTCCGCCAACCGGAGTCCGGCCAGCAGCGCCTCGTATTCAGCTTCGTTATTGGATGCGGGGAATTCAAACCTGATGGCTGAAGTGATCTTGTGTCCCTTAGGAGTGTGCAATACCAATCCTGCTCCACTGCTGTTGTCGTTGGAGCTCCCGTCAATGTAAAGCTTACATCGTGGTGGTGCATTAGCCTCCTCGGCTCCATCCGGCAACCCCGCGAACTCTACCGCGGCCTTTAATGGCAGTCCGCGGTTTGTAGTCGATATCAAATTGGCTTAGCTCCATAGACCATTTTAGAAGTCGACCAGAAGCGTCGGGCTTTTGTAACACTTGCCTGAGAGGATGATTAGTCAAGACCTGAATACTATGGGCCTGGAAGTAGTGGGGCAACTTTCTCACTGTCACAACCAGCGTGAGGGCAAGCTTTTCCATCTGGGGATACCTCGTCTCATCGTCGAGCAAGCACTTGCTTGTGTAATACACTAGCAATTGCACCTTATTCTCTTCGCGAATCAACACCGAGCTAACGGCGTTTTCTAAGACTGCCAGATACAGGCTCAGCACCTCTCCGGTCACTGGTTTGGACAGCAAAGGTGGTTTCCCAAGGTGTTCCTTCAATTGTAGGAATGCTTGTTCGCACTCCTCCGTCCATTGGAATGACTTGCTTCCTCTCAGGGTGTCGAAGAATGGCACGCACTTATCCGTAGACTTTGAAATTAACCTATTAAGCGTGGCCACACAGCCTGTCAGCTTCTGGACTTCCTTGGGCTTCCTTGGTGATTTCATGTCGAGGAGGGCCTGTATCTTTCCCAGATTGGCCTCAATTCCTCCACTACTCACCATGAAACCCAAGAATTTTCCCGATGCGACGCTGAACGCACACTTGTGGGGATTTAGCTTCATTTTGTACGTTCTAAGGACGCCAAACATTCTCCTGAGGTATTTGACGTGGTCCTCGGCTTTCCTGCTCTTCACCCACATATCGCCCACGTATACCTCCATTGATTTTCCTAATTGTCCCGCGAACATTTTATTGACAAGGCGTTGATAAGTCGCTCTCGCATTTTTGAGACTGAATGGCATGACTTTGTAACAGTAGAGGCCCCTGTCGGTGACGAACGCCGTGTGCTCTTCATCACGGTCGAGCATAGGTATCTGGTTGTACCCAGAGTATGCATCCATGAAGCTCAGTAGTTCATGTCTCGCTGTGGCGTCGACCATCTGATCGATTCTTGGCAGTGGGAAGTTGTCCTTGGGACATGCTTTGTTCATATCACTGAAGTCAACGCATGTTCGCCAATCCCCATTGGGTTTCTGCACCAACACGGGATTTGACACCCATTCGGGGTATAGGACTTCTCGGATGAAGTTGTTCCTAATCAGCTTGTCGACTTATGCCCGCAGGGCCTCGTACCGTTCCGCGTTCATGGGTCGACGCTTTTGTCTTTTAGGCGGGCACTTCTCGTCGATGTTCAACCTGTGGTACATTATATCGGGGTTTATCCCTTCCATATCTTCGTGCGTCCAGGCGAACACATCGAGGCTGTTTCTGAGGAATTCAACCAGTCCTTCACGGGTCTGCCCATCTAGCCCCGAGCCCACCTTCAGCCTCCTTGAAGGCTCTCTCTCATCGATGGGGACTTCGGTCAATTCCTCGACCGGTCCCGTTCCAGGCTCTTCCGCTGGGAGCCTCAGATCCAGGTCGAACCCTTCCGCCCTGGTCTCCACCATCCTCAGTTCTCTTCGTACCTGTGTCGGCTCGGCATAGTGGCGGACCGTCTCCGAATACGTAAGCCTCGACTCGTACTAGTTTGCGCAGACCCTTCCAATCCCAGTGGGAGTCGGGAACTTCATGGTTTGGTGGTAGATGGATATGGCCGCCTTCAGTGCCTTCAGCGTCGGGCGCCTTATGACCGCGTTGTATTGGTCGCCTCCATTCACCACCAAGAACTTCGTCATGACAGTCGAGGTGTGTGGTCGGTCTCCAATGGTCATGGGCAGCTCTATTGCCCCTTCAAGGATGACGATGTCCTCGGTGAAGCCATACAAGGGTTATGCACTATTTTACAGCCTTGCGCGGGAGATTCCCATCTTGTCAAGGCAATCGGAGTACAAAATGTCCACCGAACTGCCGTTGTCGACCAGGATGCAGCAAACCGTGTGGTTACCAATCATGGCCTCGACGACCAAAGCGTCACTTTAGGGGAAATGCACCCCATTTGCGTCGACCTCTGAGAAGGTGATCTCAGCCTCCTCGTATCGTGCTGTCTTGGCCTCACGCCCGGAGACGTTCATGAACCTCCGGCTGAACTTTTCCTTTGCCTCTCGCGCGTAATCCTTCTGTGCGCGATGAGAGGTGCCACTGAGGTACGGCCCCCCAAATATCGTTCTTCTAACGCCGACGGGTTCGGGCGGATTGTCGTGCCTCTACTCCTCCCGTTGGTCGTGGTTGCGTCGGTTGTTGTTGTTCCGACGATCGGCTCGGTACTCACTGAGCCTCCCTTCTCGGATCAACCTCTCGACCTCGTCCCTCAGGTCATAGCATTCGGCCGTAGTGTGCCCACTATCACCGTGAAACTGACAGTACTTGTTTTGGTTTCTCCGCGCTGGGTTAGACTTCAGCGGCGGTGGTCGTCGCAAGACCTGGAGGTGACTGATCTCGTGATAGACATCCTCGATCCCCATAGTCAAGGGGGTATAGGCGCCGTACCTTTGCGGCTTTGGTCGCTTGTTTTCTCCCTAGCTCGTTGAGGCGTTGCCGCCCCTGTTGCTTTGAGCGGGGTTATATCTCTGCTTAGCTTGCACCAGAGGGTGACCTCGGCGCTTCTTACCATTGTTCTGATTACTCGCCTGCCTTACCTCTTCCTTGACAGGGGCTGCCGCCTTACTCTTCAAGGCCTTCTTAGCCTCTTCGAAATTGATGAATCCCTATGCCCTTGTTAGGAATTCCTGGCAGGTATGGGACGGTCTCCAGTCGAGGTCTGTGTTGTAGGGATATCCTTATTCATGCTCGACAGTGCCCCCATCAGGGTTACCTCGTCGGATATTCCCTCTGTGGCGGTGACCTGTTCCCCGAACTGGGCTATCCAGTCTTTCAAGGACTCGTTAGGCCCCTGGTACACCCTCGACAGGTTTTGTTTAGGTGGGATGTACTTTTTGACACCTATGAACTGAGTCAGGAAGGCGTTTTTCAAGTCATCCCAACTGGTGACGGAGTTCGGTTTCAAGGATTTGAACCATCTCCTGGCGGAATCAGAAGGTGGTTCCTAAATGCTCAGCACATGACCTCCTCGGGGTATCCATGCAGGACCATATGCCCAGTGTAGACCTCCAGGTGGTCGTACGGGTCACTCCTTTCATCGTACAGCAGAATGGGGGGTGGTTTGTACCTATTTGGTAGCGGCGCCCGAATAACGTTTTTTGTGAATGGGTGATCGTGGGATGTGTACATCTTGGCGTCGACATTGACCGCCTTGGCGACTTTTCCCACAACTTGTTCGATGTTGTTTAACTAGCTCCCTATTTATTTTTCAAGCCTGGCCATCTTCTCGGCCATGGCTTTATTCTCGGCCGTTAGCTCGTCCTCCCTGGCGCGCTGGGCGTCTCGGTCACGCCGAGCATTTAACTTTCCCCTGAGGTTTCCTCCGTGCACAGATTAGGATTCCATGAGGACGGCGTTCCTCCTGTTAGCGTCAACTCGGGGCCGAGGAGGCGCGTCCTGGGTATTCACAGCTTGGGTCGCAGCCCTCTCCTGAGGCGCGCCCTGATTATTCACGGCTTGGGCCGCAACCCTCTCCTGGCCGCCCGCTGTCGGCTTCTCACAAACTTGTTTGACTTGGCTAGGCGGGGGCTGTTGGCCCCACTATCACCGACCCCCTCGGCGTCACCACACTGGTCACGACCTCCTCGGGGTATCCATGCAGGACCATATGCCCAGTGTAGACCTCCAGGTGGTCGTACGGGTCACTCCTTTCATCGTACAGCAGAATGGGGGGTGGTTTGTACCTATTTGGTAGCGGCGCCCGAATAACGTTTTTTGTGAATGGGTGATCGTGGGATGTGTACATCTTGGCGTCGACATTGACCGCCTTGGCGACTTTTCCCACAACTTGTTCGATGTTGTTTAACTAGCTCCCTATTTATTTTTCAAGCCTGGCCATCTTCTCGGCCATGGCTTTATTCTCGGCCGTTAGCTCGTCCTCCCTGGCGCGCTGGGCGTCTCGGTCACGCCGAGCATTTAACTTTCCCCTGAGGTTTCCTCCGTGCACAGATTAGGATTCCATGAGGACGGCGTTCCTCCTGTTAGCGTCAACTCGGGGCCGAGGAGGCGCGTCCTGGGTATTCACAGCTTGGGTCGCAGCCCTCTCCTGAGGCGCGCCCTGATTATTCACGGCTTGGGCCGCAACCCTCTCCTGGCCGCCCGCTGTCGGCTTCTCACAAACTTGTTTGACTTGGCTAGGCGGGGGCTGTTGGCCCCACTATCACCGACCCCCTCGGCGTCACCACACTGGTCACCAATCGCTTGGTTCCCAACGGCGGCGTTCACCGGGTTCATCAGCGCGTCCTCCAACGGGGGCATCGAGTTTTGCCGTTGATCCCGCCCGGCGAAGGCTGTAGCCATCCTTTCCACGGCTGCAGCCAGTGTTTCGACCTAGTTCTGGAGCTGGTCAATACGGTCTGGGAGATTCTTAGTAGACGGCAGGGGTGGAGTCGTTGAGGTTCCTGCGGCGGCAGGAGCCTTATCTTTCTGATTAGCCGTCGTGCTGCGAGTGTTCTTCGAAGCCATGGTTATTGTTTCTCACTGGATTTGATTTCTAGTTTAGCAGGCCCTCCTTCTAGCGCCAATTATTGACGGTGTTTTTCCGACAACGCGTTGTTTACTCTCCAAAGACACTCACAATAACACTCGCGATTTAACTAAGGATTAAAGTTGAGAAATAATGTCAATGAGACAAATATTTATAATGGTCCGGCAAGAACTCTTTGCCTAATCCACTTATGAATGCACTAATATCTTCTCAAATTACAAACCCTCTTGGAGTAATGAAATAGTGCGTAACCCCCTTTT